>NC_064921.1:204831935-205134965 GCF_023897955.1 Schistocerca gregaria
CAGCACCTCCACTGTTTGGTGAGTAGCAGCTATCATTTTCATAATATAGTAATCAAGGAAAAGATTTTATTAATTTGTGTGCTCATTATATGATCCCACACCAGAAAAGAGCACTAACCAACACCATATTGGTCCCATTTCCCAAAACAATGGGACCGGAAGCCTTTGTAGTCTGGTCCCTTCATCCCCCACAAAACAACCAACCAACCCACCCAAAACAATGACACAGTTTTAATGTATCCTCGAGTTGGAGCAAATTAATGGACCACTATCACCACACTCCAGATCAAAATGTTCCTGCATCTACTCACGGTGAAGATGACACCATATTTTCCATGCCATATAGTGTCTGGGGTGAATGCATATGGAGACTCACCAAGTTCACAAGTGAACCACTTGAAGACAATGATAGTCTAACTTGTGATGTGACCCCTAGGCTGCTGCAGGTCTTTTTCCAGGATATTTATGTCTTGATTGGGTGTGCGAGCACTTAAGGTAGGACACCGATCTGAAACTGAGCAGTAACATGCAGATGACCTTACTGATGATGTTCTTTTTCTCCCTGGAATTTTCTCAGCAAGTGTGAAATATGCAACAATGGCATTTCACCTTGGCCCATCTAAAACTGAGAATGACTACCTCCAACCTCTCAATGATCTGGCTATGTGGAATGGCATCAATATGTGCCCATTATGCACATAGGAAACAATCGGTCAAAATTTATTATTTCAGATTTCTGCCAAAAGTAGGTATTACATGATGACTGAAGTCTCGTATTGGCACGCCATGCAAATCACAGGTTCGTGACACTGCCACAGTTTAGTCTGCAAATACTTCAAATTCAGTGCTTCCTTATATTATGGAAGATGGTGCTTATAATAAAGATACGTAGTCTCATATCAGTCTATCAATATGAAGCCCAACCTCAGTATTCACCAAGTGGAGAATAGTGAGCCACAGGAATATAACCTTCTTGGTGGAGCCGGATTCATGTTGTAAATATTGTAGGTACAAAACTTCAAACACTAGCACTGAGGAAAAAAATGTAGGAAAGAAGCTCTTTATGATGGAAGAGGAGTTAAAATCAAAACTCCTAAAACAAGAGAATAAAGCAATACACATACTAATGGAAGATAATATGGAATAATATTATTATTTATAATCATTACAGTGCAGAAGTGTTGTAACAAATGTGTATGGAAAGGCTACGCACAGAATCTCAGTTGTGGTGGGTGGTGGTGGGCAGGTGTTTGTGTTTGGTTCCTATTTGAGCTAGTAATGGGTTAGAGTATTTTTGGTTTAGCCTAGGCCAGCAGCTATTTATGTAGCAATTCAAAGATCTGTCAGGCAAATTGTTTGAATTGATTTATTCCTTTTGCAAAACTAATGGTTACAGTAGAACATGCACCAGTCAAATTTTACATGCAAGCACAGTCACCTATAAGTTAAGTAACTAGTCCGGAGTGAGACTGATGGTTCAAATTTTGTCTACTGATGTAGTGGCTCTTTGACTAAGATAAGTTTTAAATGTCTGAAAAATCTTACTTCATTTGCATAAATAAATAAACAAATAAATAATAATAATAATAATAATAATAATAATAATAATAATAATAATAATAATAGGACACATTTTTCCGCTAGGCTCTTGGAGCACATCACTCCTATACTTTAAACCAGTATGAATCGGTTCAAATTTTGTAATAAGGTAGACTAATACATGTAATTAACACTTTCGCTGTGGCTGACGCTTGTAAGTGTCAAAACAAGCCACAAGCCAGTGCGGCCGACGCTTGTAAGTGTCCGCGCTCACTGTCAGATTACTCAGTTTAGTTGCAGCACCTAAGCTAGCATCAAAGCGTGTAATCTTCTGTTTTGTGTAGTCAGTTATCAAATGTATATTGTTAGCAATGGCGGCTAATGAACCAACATCTGGACCTTCCAATGTGAAAAGGAGCAGGAAAAGTGTTAAATTGACAGAGGAACAGTTACTTAGTTTACTAGACGACAGTGATTTTCTGTGTAGTGTGGGAGAGGCATACCACCGAGATTGTCATTTAGAGGCTCCAAAATAATTGCAGAGAGATGATAGCGTGGAAGACAGCTTTCGAATCTGTTTTGTGACAGTTCCAAATCACGATGATTATGTGGAAATCGATGATGAAAAAGAGCCCAACCTGTCTCACGGAAATAATCCAGGTGAGTCCTGGCATGAAGAACCACATAATACGCAGTATCACCCATTTACGAACGAAGAAGTTCTTCAAATTCATCCTGCTGGCAATTCTCCTATGGATTTCTTCAGATTATTGGCAACAGACGAATTGTTGCAACTTGTAGGTGATGAAAGGAATGATAACGCAGTCAAAATATTGCTGAGCGAAAATACAAAAGAGGGATCTAGGACCTGTAAATGGAAACCTCTAAGTGTAGGCGTTATCATTAACTCAGTATAGAAGATGATCCTACAGATCTTACAAGGTCTTGACATCGGCCTGTAACTCAGGTGTCTTAGGAGCGTCGGCTCCGAGCGGTACCTTTCCTTTCAAAGTGTTACCGACCTGCACTCTCACGTTGCCGGGCTGCACTGGAGAGTTGCGCACCTGCACTGATGCCGCAGCAAAAGTGTTAATGGTTGTCTTGTTTTGTGAAAGCTTTATCTGTATACATTGCTCTGATATAGTCGTCTGAAGCTGCACATAAATTCCAGATTTAAACAATCACACATGCCAATTTTCTTATGGTAATTATAAGAAGCATTTGCAAAAAAATATAAAATCATCCATTTGTCCATGAAACTGTGATACGTAAAAAATGTGTTGCATTTTAAGTGTTGTAATTGGATATAATTAAAAAAACTTGTAACTGCAGTTGGTTATCAGTTTGTTGTTAATATGTTAAAAGATTTTATTCACCCGTGGCTTAAAATCACTGAAAAATCTTCGACTGTACGAAAAAGTACATGTACTAAAGCACAATTATTCCCGGCCCTGTACAAAAGATTTGATCAAATTATCAGTGACCACACAGAGAATTAAACAAATCCAAAAATTGCTAAGAAAAAAAGAAACAATAATTGTCAGGGAAAAGGACACCTTATTTCTAACCAAAGAAAATGTTTTACTGCACTTTCTTCAATAACTACAATGCTATCTTGTAGAAAATTTATTTTCAGACAGAACAAGCATAAGTTTGTCAATTGTCCTACAGCATTGAAAGTTGTTAGTATTTTGTCACGCATATGTTGTTTTGCAGTTCTGCTTATTTCACACAATCATACTCATACTTAAATGGGATTGATGGTTGGAACAATTTATGCCCAAAATTATTCACGAAATTTTCTGGTCACTGTTCCTAAATTTTTATTTTTTCTTGCTTTAAATAAGCCATGACAAGAATTTGAGATAGGCGATGATGACCAGATATATACTTGATAAGAGTTAAATTTATTAGCTGGGCAAATCATTCAGCTTCCAATATAGTAAGCTTTTAAGTAAGTTCATCTATGTCATACCTTAAGTTTATCCATGTAATATGAACTTCTTACCTACATTATTATCATCAACTTCACACACTATTTAATATTTTGTTCACTCGCATATTTATGTTCACTGTTATTTCACGCACTATGTTAAATATTTCTGCTTATTTTCCATTGTTTGCATAGACAGTCTCATGTGGGTACAAATGAAATGTGTGTACCTGTTGTTGTTGTTGTCTTCAGTCCTGAGCCTGGTTTGATGCAGCTCTCCATGCTACTCTATCCTGTGCAAGCTTCATCATCTCCCAGTACCTACTGCAACCTACATCCTTCTGAATCTGCTTAGTGTAGTCAACTCTTGGTCTCCCTCTACGATTTTTATCCTCCACACTGCATTCCAATGCTAAATTTGTGATCCCTTGATGCCTCAAAACATGTCCTACCAACCGATCCCTTCTTCTAGTCAAGTTGTGCCACAAACTTCTCCTCTCCCCAATCCTATTCAATACCTCCTCATTAGTTACGTGATCTATCCACCTTATCTTCAGCATTCATCTGTAGCACCAGATTTCGAAAGCTTCTATTCTCTTCTTGTCCAATCTAGTTATCGTCCATGTTTCACTTCCATACATGGCTACACTCCAAACAAATACTTTCAGAAACGACTTCCTGATACATAAATCTATATTCGATGTTAACAAATTTCTCTTCTTCAGAAACGCTTTCCTTGCGATTGCCAGTCTACATTTTATATCCTCTCTACTTCGACCATCATCAGTTATTTTACTTCCTAAATAGCAAAACTCCTTTACTACTTTAAGTGTCTCATTTCCTAATCTAATTCCCTCAGCATCACCCAATTTAATTTGACTACATTCCATTATCCTCGTTTTGCTTTTGTTGATATTCATCTTATATCCTCCTTTAAAGACACTGTCCATTCCATTCAACTGCTCTTCCAAGTCCTTTGCCGTCTTTGACAGAATTACAATGTCATCAGCGAACCTCAAAGTTTTTACTTCTTCTCCATGAATTTTAATACCTACTCCAATTTTTTCTTTTGTTTCCTTTACTGCTTGCTCAATATACAGATTGAATAACATCGGGGAGAGGCTACACCCCTGTCTCACAACCTTCCCAACCACTGTTTCTCTTTCATGCCCCTCGACTCTTATAACTGCCATCTGGTTTCTGTACAAATTGTAAATAGCCTTTTGTTCCCTATATTTTACCCCTGCCACCTTCAGAATTTGAAAGACAGTGTTCCAGTCAACATTGTCAAAAGCTTTCTCTAAGTCTACAAATGCTAGAGATGTAGGTTTGCCTTTTCTTAATCTTTCTTCTAAGATAAGTCGTAAGGTCAGTATTGCCTCATGTGTTCCAACATTTCTCGGAATCCAAACTGATCCTCCCTGAGGTCCGCATCTACCAGTTTTTCCATTCGTCTGTAAAGAATTCACATTAGTATTTTGCAGCTGTGATTTATTAAACTGATAGTTCGGTAATTTTCACATCTGTCAGCACATGCTTTCTTTGGGATTGAAATTATTATATTCTTCTTGAAGTCTGAGGGTATTTCGCCTGTCTCATACATCTTGCTCACCAGCTGGTAGAGTTTTGTCATGACTGGCTCTCCCAAGGCCGTCAATAGTTATAATGGAATGTTGTCTACTCCGGGGGCCTTGTTACGACTCAGGTCTTTCAGTGCTCTGTCAAACTCTTCACGCAGTATCTTATCTCCCATTTCGTCTTCATCTACATCCTCTTCTATTTCCATAATATTGTACATCGCCCTTGTATAAATCTTCTATATACTCCTACCACCTTTCTGCCTTCCCTTCTTTGCTTAGAACTGGGTTCCCATCTGAGCTCTTGATATTCATACACGTGGTTCTCTTCTCTCCAAAGGTCTCTCTAACTTTCCTGTAGGCAGTATCTATCTTACCCCTAGTGAGATAAGCCTCCACATCCTTACATTTGTCCTCTAGCCATCCCTGCTTAGCCATTTTGCACTTCCTGTCGATCTCATTTTTGAGACGTTTGTATTCCTTTTTGCCTGCTTCATTTACTGCATTTTCATATTTTCTCCTTCCATCAATTAAATTGAATACTTCTTCTGTTACCCAAGGATTTCTAGCAGCCCTCGTCTTTTTACCTACTTTAGCCTCTGCTGCCTTCACTACTTCATCCCTCAGAGCTACCTATTCTTCTTCTACTGTGTTTGTTTCCCCCATTCCTGTCAATTGTTCCCTTATGCTCTCCTTGAAACTCTGTACAGCCTCTGGTTCTTTCAGCTTATCCAGATCCCATGTCCTTAAATTCCCACCTTTTTGCAGTTTCTTCAGTTTTAACCTACAGGTCATAACCAATAGATTGTGGTCAGAGTCCACATCTGCCCCTGGAAATGTCCTACAATTTAAAACCTGATTCCTAAATCTCTGTCTTACCATTTTATAATCTATCTGATACCATTTAGTATCTCCAGGATTCTTAAATGTATACAATCTTCTTTTATGATTCTTGAACGAAGTGTTAGTAGCTGTGATTAAGTTATGCTCTGTGCAAAATTGTACCAGACGGCTTCCTCTTTCATTTCTTAGCCCCAATCCATAATCACCTACTATGTTTCCTTCTCTCCCTTTTCCTACTGACGAATTCCAGTCACCCATGACTATTAAATTTTCGTCTCCCTTCACTACTTGAATAATTTCTTTTATCTCATCATACTTTTCATCAATTTCTTCATCATCTGCAGAGCTAGTTGTCATATAAACTTGTACTACTGTAGTAGGCGTGGGCTTTTTTGTCTATCTTGGCCACAATAATGCGTTCACTATGCTGTTTGTAGTAGCTTACCCGCACTCCTATTTTTTTATTCATTAATAAACCTACTCCTGCATTACCCCTATTTGATTTTGTATTTATAACCCTGTATTCACCTGACCAAAAGTCTTGTTCCTCCTGCCACCGAACTTCACTAATTCCCACTATATCTAACTTTAACCTATCCATTTCCCTTTTTAAATTTTCTAACCTACCTGCCCGATTAAGGGATCTGACATTCCACGCTCCGATCCGCAGAACGCTAGTTTTCTTTCTCCTGATAACGACGTCCTCCTGAGTAGTCCCCGCCCGGAGATCCGAATGAGGGACTATTTAACCTACTGAATATTTCACCCAAGAGGACCCCATCATCATTTAATCATACAGTAAAGCTGCATGTCCTCGGGAAAAATTATGGCTGTAGTTTCCCCTTGCTTTCAGCCGTCCGCAGTACCAGCACAGCAAGGCCATTTTGGTTAATGTTGCAAGGCCAGATCAGTCAATCATCCAGACTGTTGCCCCTGCAACTACTGAAAAGGCTGCTGCCCCTCTTCAGGAACCACATGTTTGTCTGGCCTTTCAACAGAAAAATGAATATAGTAATGAAGAAAAAATAAAATCAAAGAGTAAAGAATATGAAAAATAATGAAATGAAAGTGTGAAATAAATAAAAAGAGAAACCTCTTGTGGGCATGTGGTCTTGTGTTAGTGAAGCTCGTGTGCTCTAAGGAAACTTTATGTTATACTGAACAGTTTCAATGTCAAAATTATGGCACAGTAAGAGCTGGGAATCAGAATGAAAAATGTTATAGCACACAGAAAGGCAAATATTTCCCAGAAAGAGCTGGGGATTTAAAAGGGAACTAGTTTTTTTTTTTTAACTTACCTGGCAGTTTCAAATACATTTCAGTCTAACATCTTGACATACTTGTGTTAACCCTACTTCCCCAGCAAAATGAGTTCTTAGCTACAAAATATTGGCACACCTGCAGCTTGTGGTTAATAGGTGAAGTCCCTGATCCTGTGTTGCAAATCCGTAAGATGTACCAAGGTTACAAAACAATATGGCTGAAGAACATAATACCATGATGCATATATTATATGGGCTGGCTGCTAATACTAACAAATACCAAAGCACAAAGGTGAAGATGTTTTGATTTAAATGTTTGAAGGTGCCAAATTAGTCAAAAAGCAAGTTTCCTTCTTTAACATCCCCGACTCTACCAAGGACATATTCATATATTTTTTAGTGCTATTATAGGAGCATTTTTCATTCAGATTAAAAACACAATCAATCAGAATCATTTAATTCCATAATACAATTTGATTAAGAGGTGGAGGATGGCTAGGAAGATTTACAGAAATTGATAAATGACAAGTTTTGTAACATGGTAGGGGGGAATTTTAATGTACAAGTTGAACAAAAACTAAAGAATCACTTATCTGTGAAAAATTTTGGATATGATAAAACATGAAAGTAATGCGTAAGAAAAATTTGTATCATGAACAATTTTCTTGAATAACACATAGAAAATGAACTTTCACAGACCAAATGAAACAACTGAAATTGATTACACTCTTATCAGACACTACTCAATAAATTATTCATTATTAAAATCCAGAGCAAAAGGGGCAAAATCAGAAGTGTAGTAAATGAAAATTTATGTAAGAACACAATGATGTACAGAATCAAATTCAGCATTAGGTTCATCATCTTGAAATATGGTTATTTCACTGATAACGAGAAAAGTGCCATTATATAAGGACAGGAGTTACACTGCCGAATGAACAATTTTGCAGATGTGAAAGTATAAATCTCAAATAAAACTAGGTAACTATTAAAGAGAATGCAGGAGTTTCATGCAAATAATAATAGGAACAAAATACAATGAAACTATTCAGAAATGGCTTTCAGAAGTGGGAATGTACAATGGAAATTTGTTAAGGAAAATAATTGGAGATTAAGAAAAATTTAAGTGGGATAGGCACAAATTTCATCAGTTAAGAAGATAGGTAACCAGAAAAAAATTATACAAGCATTTGAAGATTCCTTTTAATGTTTGTATAGTTCAAGAGATGAATCGGAACAACTAGTTCATGAAGGAATGTTCGGATGGCCAGACATGTATGAAGCAAGAAAGGCACCTGCAAGTATAGTAGCAATAGAAGTGAGTTAAACTGATGTAAAAGTAATATTAACTAAAATTGCCACTAAGTACACAGAACAAATTGATATTAATCAGATGACAGATAAGTAGGATTCAGAAGTGACCCTAGCGGAGGGGACCATTTGCAAGTCATGAATGAAATTGTAGTAGGAATAAAATATCAGAGTTACCACTCAGCTTAGGATTCATTGTGATATGATTTCAACTAACTCTGTACAACAAATAGCAACTGAGAAACAAGGCACTGAAACAATGTGTACTAGTGTAATAAAGAATATAAACAGAAATGCAGAAGCATTGAATAAACAACAATATAATGAAAAAATGTTAAAGAGGGATTAAAGAAAGGAGATACCAGATCACCAAACTACTCTCAGCAGCCCTAGAGTGTTTTTTGTCATGAAGTTGGAAAAAGGGAAGGGAACATATGTGAAGCATCTGCCTCGTTTATAGTGTTTGGCTCTGGTACCTACAAATCCCAACAACTAGTAGAATCTATGTTCAAAAGAAGGCCCGAAAACTGGACAGACTAAAATAATGTGTAACCAACCTATCAAAAAGAAATAGATCATGTAATGTTGAATCTGAGGAGTGTTTATATTTAAAAATCACTGGATTAACAGTAGAAGCAACAAAAGTAAAATAGCTTTCAGTGCTTTTGTAAAGTCTGCTGCATTAACAAAACCAAATTTCTGACTGGTATGAAAACAAAAGTTTACAATCGGTTTCTACTATCTGGTTTCTGTAATATGCATAACATGAAATCCAGTCAAAATCTGAGTGTTGTTCAGCAAACAATATAGAAAAGAAATTTAAGACTTAACGTTCTGTTGAATAATGATGTAATTAAAGGTGGAGCACAAGCTCGGATGGAGCAAAGGATGGGGAACAACTGCATCTTAGGAACCTGGCATTTCCTTCAATAGATTTGGGAAACAACAGAAAATACAAATCTGGAGCGCTGTACAGGGATTTCAGCAACTGCAGTCTTTCTAAATGCGTGCCCAGTACACTAAAAGCAATGGAGAAAAAGTTTGAAGAAAATTACTACGAGTGACTGGTAACAAATCTCTGTATGTGGGATGTAACTTTGTAACAGCAAGTAAGAGAAGGTGGAAAAAACATGTAGCCAGATGAAAGGTTCATATTGGACTGAAGGAAGTACTTTGCTGAATTCCAAAGAGACATGAGATGACAAAATGGAAGGCGAGTAAAAGACATTAGAAAACGAAGAGTGAAATGGATATACACAGCTGTAGTTCATAATACATGGAGAAGTCTAGAGGCCTTTACCCAGCAGCGGATACAAAATGCCTGAGAATGATACAGGGTCCCTTACATGACATAATACCATTGGCCAGTTGCACTAGCAGGCAGGTGAATTATTCTATTTTTGTTGGATTCAGGGCATTTGAGGGAATTATCATTAACACCCTTTTGATAATGGTTAAAATTAGTCAGTTGAAACAAAGAATCTTAATAATTAATTCCGAAATGGAAAATAAAATACTGCGGAATGTGAATTTTACTAAACAGATCTACAGGAGTAAAGTCTTAATCTACTTACATACTCTGCAAGCCACTGTACCGCATGTGGCAGAGGGTACCCTGTAACACTACTAAGTCATTTCCTTTCCTGTTCCACTCGAATTGGACTGGTGGAAAGATGACCATCTACGTGCCCTAATTTCTCGCATCTTATCTACATGGTTCTTCTGTGAAATGTATATTGGCAGCAGTAGAGTCATTCTGCAGTTGGTTTCAAATACTGGTTCTCTGAATTTTCTCAATAGCATTTCTTGAAAATAATATCATCTTTCCACAGACACCCATTTGGGTTCCTGAAGCATTATCTCTGTATCAGTCTTGCTGTCTGTACCTACCAGTAACCTATGTAGCAGCCTCCCTCTGAATAGCTTCAATATCTTTGTTTACTCTAACGTAGTACAGGTCCCAAAGACTTTAGGAAAAAACAATAGATGAAAGTAGTGTCCTACATGCAATCTCCTTTATATATGGACCACACTTTCCCGAAATTCTCAAAGTATACCATTTGCCTTCCCTGCACAATCCTCAAACCCGGTCAGTAAGAAACCCTAGCTTAACAGTGAAGGGATTAAGTCAGTTATATAAAACTGACTTCACTATCATAGGAGGTTAGACATAACACTTTTAGCTTCACAGTTGTCACAGCAGCATACTGTCCTCTAAACCAGAGGACAAGTCACTAGCTAATCAATTAATTGATTGTGCCTTGTCACAATATACATGCAAAAATCTACTGCTCTTTTACAAAATTTTGTCACATTTGCTGCTGACAGTAGTTTCTCTAGAAAGCCACTGGCTACTGAGCCGTGTTCCATACATAGAGATTACTACCCAATTTTCTACAGAAACACAACCCACTATTCTTAATGGGGACCACTGCACTAACCACGTTAATGCCATGAAAGGAATCCTTGCACCTGAATATCAGTCCAGAGTGAACCTAGATCAGAAATGAGATTGGTAACATGAGTGGCATTTCAGTTTCCACAACAGAATATTTTAGAACTTGCAGATAAAGGGCCACATGCAAGCTTAGTGCTTACTAAAAACAAAAACTCTACATTACACTTATCGCACATGCTTTCTTTCATAAAGTTTTGCAATTTAATATTTATATAGATAGCAAATAGCAACTTGTGGACACTTCATAAAGATTACATAATTGAATTTATGAAACCAGTGTATTTAGATTTTTTTTGGTAAGAAAATCTGTTTTTAACGTGATTTTTGTGCTTTACTTTAAAAAGTGTTGTGTTTCTTTTCTTGCTTATTTTGGCAATACTGAATTTGCCTGTTCTATTACTCGTCTGAATAATACCTTACCTTTCATAATTTCGAGCACCTATGGCCCTATTTAGCTCCTTTACATGAGCCCCAGCTAGTTGCAGCATATTTGTTTGTTAAGAAAAGTATTTTCATTTACTGACATAATAGAATTATAATGTTATATGTTCGACAGTACACTGTTTTAGGAACCTACCTATTTCTGAATTCCTGCAGGTGGCTTCCACCCACTCCTTCACCTTGTGACTATCACCCTTCATCACCTTCATAGGCAAGGTACATTTTTCTGTCTTCTATTTTCTTGTGTTTCTCTGAATGTGTGTGGTTAGGAAGAGCTGTTGGCCCCATAGAGGAAATGTTTATAGGAGGATTGCATCATGTACGCATCCTACAGCTTAACATTTCTTCTCGACCCACAGAATCGAGAATTCTTAAAAAAAAAGCTCGATATGTAGATGTGCCTTACATTTCGCACAATTATCACAAAAATGTTTAACGTTTTATCGTACATCTGAACTATAAAAAATCTCATCATATACCAACTACGGAACTTTCATTCAGTCATACAAACATGGCACCTAACACGACTAAACAGAACTGTTATTTTGTTATCTCTTAACTTATTTCATTAGTGTGCACTATAAAAATGCTATTCATAATATTTGCACGTATACAGAATAACAGCACACGTGTGTTAATGAGATACAGGGAAGTCCAACTATTTATTCAGTATCCCGCCTGGATAGGCTGTGCGTGGGTCTGCTCCTGAAATTTGAAAGGTACGCCGAATGTAGGAAGCTAGGAGGAGCAGATGAGGTAAAATACTTGGCACTGCAATTGAAAGCAGTTTTACTATGTACTTAACTTTGGCCGAGATGAGCACGTAGGTGTGAAGTTGTACATCAAGCTACAAAGCTACAAGTAATGGCTCGCCCACTATGAAATAAAAACAATGTTGCTTCGTCATCTGTTTGGCATCAAATGGGCACAATCCGGAGCGGCGCTCTTAGAGCTGCACAGTGCCGGCTAGAGGGCACTTTCGTCAGTGTCCTAGTGCCAACTTTGCAGGGCGCACCTATGTTGGGACATCGTCGCTATCGATGCCACAATTTACATGGTACAGCCCCCTGCCACATGTCCTGTCATCAATATCAAGGTCATCAAGATTTAGTGATCTTTCAAAGTTGCATTACAAGATCGAGAGCAACAAAAACTTAGAATAAAAATTATTTGTTCTCATTTTAATAAGATAGTTCATTAATTACTATGTGACAGTTAATAGGAGTAGAAAGTTCTGAATTCTGGAACTTCATTTGAATTAACTAGGTTCTCCCCCCCCCCCCCCTTTCTTCCAAGGCCACGTAAGAGTCCCAATTTTCAAGTATTCAAGGATCACAAACCACACTCACAACGCTTTAGGTAGCACACCACAGCTTAAGTGCCAACACAGCTGAGTCCATTAGGCTCCCATTGGTTTATTGGTGGCAGAAGTCATCCAGCCTGCTGTTCAGTGACAACTAGTTAAAATCAGACTATAAAAGTATTCAATACATAGGTCTGCCAACACATTTAACACCTTTTTCGTTCTTACCAGACTGCACATGTGCAAATCAAAGTAAGTTTAAACACTATAACATCAAGTGTTTAAGCATGAAAATTTCAATTTTACCCATTCAATTTCTTCATAAAATGCAGAACATTATTTTGAGGTTATATGGTGCACAAAAGAATAGCTGCAGCTACTAGTAATCAAATGTTCCACTTTATCAAATTAATATAAAAAATAGAAAGGCACCACAATCCACCTATTTTGGGCACAGCAAAAGCATCTTTATAGTTAGACAATGAAGTGTTATAAAATGAAGGTCATATACACTATGTTCATATTTTAATGACAGTGTTGGGAAATGACCTCTGTTAGGCAAATAAAATTCCGCACATGTTCGGTAGCCATGACTAGTGGTAATCTACACTTAGCCAAATTTCTCTTATTGACTGCCACATAACTGGGGCTTCAACAGAAAATACAATTTGAGAACATGCCCTACGACTTCCTTCAGTTTTCTAAAGTCACTCAACCCTTGACTTCTCAATTACGTGGCTTTTATGTCTATAGTCTGAACCAAAACATAATACCGAGAGAGGCAGGCTGGCCAGAGTGCCTGGAAATGGTAGCGTAAGTTTTGTTATAAATGACGATGTTCCTATATTAAAGTATAATTTCCCATATACTTCTGTATTCCCTTTGAATCCCAACCAGTGGTTAGTCCTCTTATGTGCTGGTTTTATATTTCTGAAAGACGGCATGAAACAATGGCTGCTAAAAATCGCACTTCGTGCAGAGTCAATGATGTGTTAAGTTCAAAGGAAGAAGGTCCATCTTAAACGAGGTCAATTTCTCACTCACTATATAGGCCAATTTTGGAACAATTCGGTCGAAAATGGCAGCATTAAAATGTAGTACGAAAGGTATGATAGGCAGTAGACGAAATCCACATACCTGTGTAACACGAAAGGGCCACAGAATGGATCCATTCAAAAGTAATCACTACACTCGTTAAGAGTCTCCCATTGTCAGAAGTGCCTTAATGTATGTGATAGTTACTTATCAATGGAAATATTCCATGGGTCAATAGTCTTGTGTGTTCGCTTTTCATTTTATCCCTTACAGAAGATAGAAGTTTTTTGGGAACTTCTATTTCAACTTGATCATAGGGTGGCTGACACTTGGGTACATCACTACCTGGACATTGTCATGGGACACTGATAATGTGGCTTAAAAAGGTTGTGTCAACTAGTTCTTTCACCCTCAAATTCTTTGAGTAATTTTGGCTCTTAATGCAGAACGACATACCAATAATTTCTAGAAAACTTAGGTAATTAATGTGCCAGTTCCAATGTAGTACGGAGAGTATTTTCCATTGTGTCTTACTTTGCTCTTTTGTTTCTGAGAACCAAAGACAATATAGGCAGATGGGTTTAGAGTTTGCTTAACAGAATACATCATTAGGTTAATTGATATACAGCAGTTTTTCGCAGCTGCTTTGTCACAAGCCAATTAAATTTTGCATATTGACCAAGAGTATAACTTACTGTAAACAGCACTTTTGAAGTCTTAAAATCAGTCAATCTAATTTCCCCCCTTCTGTCTTATAAGTCTAAAAATGCTAAAACTGGGTGAAACAATAATGTAATTCACCTGTTTGACACTGGCTTGGTCAACTAGATATTCCCTGTGGCTCAAGATATTTGGGTTTAAAGTCATCACATTACACCATTTGTATGCTGTACAGGATCTAAGCAACCTAGTCTACCACAGCATCATCTAAATTAAAAAAGGAGCCTAGTTTGCTCATGTTAACCTTACTGCATTATGTGATATGTCTTTAGAAGGATACCTTACTATAATTTGGAACACCTTCCTCTATTGAGATCTATTTTAAGGCTTACGTGCCAATGTAAGAGCCAAACCACACTCCAATTAAGGCTACACCTAGAAGTGCCTTATCCTTGTGAGGTTAAATACAGTTATGAATAAAAAAAGGAAACTTCTTTGAAACATTTATTGCTGGACTTCTTCCACAAGAAAATAAAAATTTAATCACTGCAATATTATACTCAACACACTTAAACAGATTGACATCTCAAATTTCATCTTTCACACTTCTGAGTCTGGCCTCTTGGCAATCCAGGCTTTAACAGCTGGTAGTTCAAGGACCTTGTTCTTGAGTGCAGCAAGGTTAGCATAATCTTTAGTGATGTCAAAGCCAGCCATATGATTAACGTAGTCCAATATTCCAGCAAAATAGAAATCTGCCCATGAGAGCTGAAACCAAAAACTTCGTTACATATTTAATTTCAATAGCTGATATTAACACTGAAATTACCATTGTGAGACTAGTATTTAGAGAAAGGCAAAAGTAGCACAAAAAATATTTAACACACTCCGCACAGCACAAATTCAGTAACTATAAGCATTTTAGATGATTGATGGGAGTGATCAATGAGGACAAATTTAACACCAAGCAGCACAGTCTAGTACCAAACTTGAAAGTCGGATAGCACAAAATTTTCCATTTGTCTTTCTCCTAGAAAAGAAACTTTATAAAGTTTAGGGCAACAGTATACCAATATTTATAACTAACAGTGAATGTTGAAATTGTATTTTGACTTTTCCCTCTGAAGACAGAGGCTCATCTTGAATCCTCTAATGAACCTCCATTTCCCAGGTAACTATGATGCAACATCGAAAGCAGCACAAATTTGGGGGAGGGCAGGGTGACCATGAGCAACAACTTATTTAAAAAGCCACACCAACTGCCTATACGTTTTAACAGTTTTTCCTTGTATAATAAGTGGTTCTCAGCGTTCTTTCAGATATCTTACTCCAGACCTTATTACCAATTAATTATTTGGACACATATGTACACAAACTTCTCACTGTTTCGAAAGCTGAAGGTGTGGACACCTTTCACAAATTTCCTTTAGCTCTCCTTGAAAAGATTCAAGATACGGAATACTACACTGTCACATTCAAAAAATATTTTAGCTCAAGAGCCTGGAAAAACCTCTATGTATCAATTTCTAGCAGGATTAGTTCAGTTACATTGGCTATAGGGAGTAATCTTATCTGCATTTGTAATTATGTGACATTACATCTGGAGTTTAACTACCACAGATAGTGTGTAACTGTACAACTATCTCTCACGGCTAGGTTCTACACATGCAGGAGATAAAGAGTCATATGAACATGGATCGAGAAATATATGATTGAGGTATCACATATGGAAATCACTCACCTAGCAAATGAGAAACTAGTGTGACACATGCAGTTCACTTCCTGATAAGGTGTATTTGAAATGATTGCCCCCTTTGCCACTCTTGCTTCTGCAAGGTGTCAATGAGGCCTAAACAGATTTAAAAATTCTCATATTTGACTGCCCACCTGCATTCTTGCAATAAGAGGTGCTTCATACTCAAATGTGGTATACATTGACATCTTTAAGTGGCCCCACAGGAAAATGTCTAAAGCATTAGAGGCAAGTGCAGGCCAAGCAATTGGTCCACTCCTATGCAGTAATTAAGTCAGGTGTTGGCAGACAACACTAGAACAGGCATAGGCACCATTGTGCATAAGTACATCTACCAACACAGTTTAGTGAAATGCACAGGTGTCGACCTTCTGCCTTAACATCCACAAATTCAAAAGTATTGATGATCTTCAATCCCTGCCCAGACATCTATGGCAAACCTTTGTTGACTGGCTATTTCAATAGCTGCATGTTGATTGTTGTATGCTCACTCATGCTGATTGTGGAAATTCTGGTTACAATCAAGCATCAATGTTGTCTGTCAGACCATTACTGATGGAAAATAAAGCCTCATGCTGCATTGTTGGCTAAACCACTGACAAAAATTAAATCTAGGAAAATCCTCTGGGGCCAGTGCCTCACTCCACTGTAGTTTATACACATACACCTGTTCAGATACACACCAGACAGTGTTTTGCTCGACATCCACCTGATGAGCCAGTGCCGACTGCTGATTCCGCTCTGCAGCTGCAACAACTACTTCCTCAGCTAGGTGTGGTGCACCATGACTGCCCTCTTGTTCCAGGTAAAGGTGTGAACTACCCTGCTCCTATAAGCAGTGGCTCACTTCTGGAAATTTCTCTCTGCGAGGGTGCCAGTGGTCTGGGAATCATACATCTACGTGGATACTCTGCGTATCACGCTTACGTACCTGGTAGACGGTTCATCGAACCACCTTCGCAGTTCTTTACTATTCCTATCTCATAACGCGTGGAAAAATGAACACCTACCTCTTTCCATAAAAGTCCCGATTTCCCTTATTTTATTGAGGTGATCAATCCTATGTAGGTTGGTATCAACAAAAATATTTTCCCTTTTGGAGGAGAAAGTGATTGGTACAACCAATGAACTCCAACACAACTGCCCTTTGCCAATGCCAAACAGCACATACAGGAGAATAAGCAGCAAATACATTTTTAACAGTGCAAAACTTGTTCCTACAGGAACACACTTCACCACAGCGGTGAATTGCTGAAGTTGTACAATGTTGGCCGGAGCAGTCTGTAGGGCCCACCATAAGTAACAGTAATTATAGCCCAGCCATGGTCCATAGAGACTGCTATCACATCACAGTATCTTCACGCAGGACTGTTAGTGTCATTACATAGGGAGTATTATAAGTACATGGTAACTGATGTCCATCTCCAATATCTTACGACATTTATTTCCTGGCTGATCATATTTTATCTCTTGCATGTACTGAACATCAATGAGATATTGCCATGTGTTTGACCACTATGTACTATACCATGATAGAACTCTCCACAACTTACAACAGTGTGTGCCTTAAAGCAGTGATTTTTCCTCCACATTATACTTTTATCACTCCATATTGATCTTAACAATTCAGGACGAAAGAAAAGTTACGCAGCTATGATGCATTTCACCCTGCACTATTGCATTTTAAACCTCTGAAATGAACTATTTCGTCACCCCCCCCCCCTTCAAATTTATATAGATAAATATTCACTTACAATGAACTGTTCAACAATACCAGTCTTCCTTACCTTTCCATTTGCAAGATAACCTCCATTCTCCTTAACCAGGTTATCAAGTCTTGGCAAAAAGAATGGCAGAAATTCATTGATGATTGGTGCTTTCTTTTTCTCTTTTACAGCTTCATCAGATTCATAGAAAAAACTTCCCAGCTCTGAAATTCAAAATGTTTTCTGAAACTGATGTCTTAACCTTTTGGTTCTGTTAAAACAGAAGTCACATCAAAGCTGATAAATACTTTAATTATTCAGCTTAAACCTTTTTTAACAAAAGGTATCATCAATACAACAGATTGGTAATTTAACAATTAACACTATACACAAAATAAGCAGTCAACAAAGTAAATCTGTTTTTGTACTGGTTGTGGTAATCTGATGTCTAGCTGCTTGAGACTTGTATGTGTGTACTCAAAGCAGAAGCTCTGGAAAATTCAGAAATTAACAAAAACTTAGTTTCAGAGTGATTTGTACTCGAGGTTTGAAGATAAGCTGATGCAAGCTGCAACACCAATGAATAACAAACATGAAAAGAAAAAGAAAGTCATTAGAACCGATCTGCAATCTTTGTTTAGTCCATAGTGAACATACTGCATCATACAGGTTGTCCTATGCAATGTGGAACACAAAGATCTAATAAACTTGGGATCTAAAATGCATACTTTACACACTACAAGCACTTTTAAACAGTGATGTCCCACTGTAGTGGGAAAGATGTGCTTATAGCATTTTAGCAGCAACATTTCTTGGACTGCCATGCATTTGATCATTCCTGTCTTATCACCGACCATTTACCAACCTCCCTGACTAATCTGGAGATTAGTCTGGTGCAAATTACATACATTTAATATCTACTATTAACAACACAGGAGAGGGACAACGTATTAACTCATTCCCAGATCCACCATACACATGATCTTAGGATGTTCAATGACCCCTCTCTGAACTTTTGTTTGGGCTACCGTTCCTAATGCAACTTTTATTGATGACATTACATTAACTTCTACAGCAGGTCACCTGTATTTAGCAAACAGCCAGGAAAGTGCAATGTCATGTAAACACATGACATTGATAACCTCCTTGTTCTCCCCCCCCTCCCCCCAAGCCTCTGTGTGCTATGTCTCATATCATTGTCTTGCTATTTGTAATATTTTGCATGAAGAAATTGTACCTTACACAATTTCATTTTCTCTTAACAGAGGGTAATAAATTATCACAGCAGCAAAGTTGGACGCATCAACCTTAGGGACATACATGTATCTCACACCTTAGTCTTACAAAGTTTAAACATAAACTTAAAATATAGAAACAAGAACAAATCTGAAGATACATACTCATTCTTAAATCCGTTAAGCAGTCAGCAGCCATATCTATCTGAAGAGCTTCCCAATCATTATCACCAGCTAATTTCAATTGCTTTCCCAAATAACGGCAAATAGCAATTGACTGATGTGCCTTCTTTCCATCAAATTCAAGGACAGGAACTTGTCCAAACGGTGTTGCTAGATAAAAATAGAAAATATAGTATTACTTGCATAAATTATTTTACTCCCCATGAATCCCAGCATTGTGACCATCACCACCTCAGTAAGAATTGAGTTTGGAGGAACACTCAAAAGCAAAATTTCTCCTATATTTCGCTGTACCTTTAAATGTCTGCCAAGTCCCAATATTCTTAAGATTCACACCGAGAACTACATCCCTGTAGCTTATGAACACATCCGATTCAAATAGTCCATTTTTATTCAAAGTAATATAAAAACGGATTTCGCAACCAAATACACGAATGTTATCACAAAAATTTAAACGTAAATTATACATAAACATTACAACTCCGTGGTTCTCAGATCTCATGAAGTAACAACGGTTATCATATCCTGATTGCGATTTCCAGCAAATCTAATCTAATCACATGAGCCCTTCGTACATTGTCAATATGATACGCAATGCACAGTCACATCAGGTACAATTTCTCACCCTGCTTGCTGTAATACATTGGCATTCCTACAAACCAAGTGGCTGAATCATTAGTGGTGTTGGAAAAATTAAGCAGGAAGATGTAGGCCTAGTCCACAATTGACAAACTTTTTTGTACGAGCCAACAAATAAATGCGCTATTACTTACATGGTTTCATTGAGGGCCACTTCTCTCTTTCGAAACGATCATCTTCAAACTCAATATCACCATATGATAACAGCAAACGGATAGGTTCTCCCAAAGCCTTGACAGGGAAATAAGTTAACTTATATTTTGGCGCCATCTGCAACAAAACTTAAGTCAGTCAAGGGTACTAAAACTTGTTATTTAGCAGTTGACACTCCACACATCACAAATACATGAACTACTTATCCGTTTTAACGCAGCTAAAAGTTTGACGGTTTATTTGTAGAGCATTTGATAGAAGCTATTTGTAAATTAAGTTTTGCATCAATAGGCATTAACACTACGAAGAGACTGTTAGCAGCTATAAGAACTAACTTTTCTATTAAAGTCCCTTTCTTCGGATGATCTTGTTACCAAAAGCCAATTTCAAAGTAGTGATAGATATTTCTCATCCGCGCTTATTATCTTGAATTGCGTGTTCGGCAAAGCTTTTCACAATTAATTGTTACTAAACATGTGTTCTTAGCAAACCGCAAATCAGAAAACTTGCATCTCTTCAAAACTAATTTAACAATTAGGACAAAAGTATATCTAAATTTACTACAATAGCTGTTTCCCGCGATGCGCCTCAAGCCACACAACAATATCAACTGTGGCAACTTTCAACCACTCTTGTCAGATCGCATGTACCTGGTTTCAAATAAGACGCTAACCATCACCGACACTGTACCTGACCGAACAGCTTACAAGCCACTTATTAAATCAGCGACAGATCTTCTGCACTTCACATTGAAAGTTAACAAAGAGCAGGAGAACGTACCGGTGTCTTTCACAAAAGACAAACTAAACGTGTACCTAAACACGCAATATAGTAACCAAATGCAAATCAGAATAAGATTAATCACCTATAACAACTTAACAGATAATCAAACACACTTACTACAACACTGCAGACCAATTACTCCACACAACCCCAATCGACGACAGACTGTCAAGCACTGAAAGCACAGAGCCAATAGCCTTGAATTTAAGCAGGTTATTGGCCTTCCTCTCGAGTCTCTAAGTTTCTGTCAGAGACGCTACTCTCCCAGAGAGGTTACTCAAATTATTATGGAAACATCCGTTTGTAAAGTTGAAATTGACTCACATTACACCGTATTTCTAAATGTAGTGCACAATAACACCATCATTCATGGCGTTGCTGGTCTATGTATCAGAAAACAAGTGTTAACTCTTTAGACGCCAGTATACATATCACATCACTACGAATCATTTATCGGTATTCTGCTTGCTTAACTTCGACAGACAGTAGGTAAGTTTCTGACATTTACGCTGTTTATTCACTCAGCGTTGTGAGAACAAGCGGGCTCTCGATAACATCTCCAAAGTGCACAAGTATTGTTTATTCGTTATTAATGGCCTGTGAGATTATAAGCCTAACGTGGCTACTTACATACTTACCTTTCTCATTTCCAGTGTCGTAATTGATGTCTGTAACTATAACGAGAAATAATTTCTCGCTAATGAGTTGTGTAACTTTCTTCTTTCCTTCTTACTTTCTTTCAATACAGATGATTCGCATACGGCCTCGAGAAGCCAAAAAAAGTCATTTCGATACGTCACATTCATTTTAGTAAATAATATTTTCAAATAAGTGTACTTCACATCACGCTTCATTCGCCTTCGTATTGACACAGTAGAGGCCTGTAATTACCTATACAGAGTGTCTCAAAAATTCACACATATTACGATTATAAAAGTACTTAAAATTTGGGACAATGCAAATGATTACGATAGAGTTACATATGTTACAAACTAATAAACTCATTATTCAAAGTAAATTCGCTGCTTTGTGTAGAAAAATCACTGTTTTGGCTATGACCACTAAGTTTAACTTATAATTTATACACAAAGTACATATGTTCCTTGAATAACTGCAATATGGTATTACTCAGAATGTTATCGTAGCTATATTAAATAATGCTAGGTTCAAATGTACTGACATGGTCAGAGATAAGTCATCACATAAATTTGGTTGCACATAGCGATAAATTGGCTGCAAGGCTTTTCGCCCATTGAGCTCTTATTTCACACTGTCAAAAATGTGACATGGAATGATAACTATAACCGAATATGCATCTGAACGCATAAGTAATTAGGTGTTGCAGCTTCAGTTGACAGAAGAAACTAGTAATTCTTCTAAAATAACAGGTCCAGACATTAA
Source organism: Schistocerca gregaria (assembly GCF_023897955.1). Classification (NCBI taxonomy): domain Eukaryota; kingdom Metazoa; phylum Arthropoda; class Insecta; order Orthoptera; family Acrididae; genus Schistocerca; species Schistocerca gregaria. Next base: position 204,854,151 of record NC_064921.1, read on the forward strand.
AACGAAAATCAGCTAGGTTAATTTCAAGTTATTTGTTCACACTCCTAAAAACATTTACGAGCCCTAGTGTGCATGCTTTCTAAGGCAAGGGATGAGTTAATTGCTATTGGAAAGCCATTAGAAATTGCCCTAACTGTTGGGAAGAAATTGGAAGCTGATGTAAATGGGTATGTTAATGAACCACAGACACATGTGCCAAAGATACCAAAGGCTCCTTAATTAATGTCCTCACCCATGGATACTGGCTCCTCTCACAGCACCTGTAACTACATATCATCTTGATGAAGAGTGACAAGTCAGTGGCAGACCTATGGGTTCCTGTATAGGGAAGGCAGCGACCTGGGAGAACTCTTTCAAACATGTATCAGGTACTAACTCCCACTGAAACTGAGTATGTATGAAGACTTCACCTCTTGGCCAGCCAAGTGTGTTCGAAGTCAAGAGTAACTGTAAAAAGCAGTTGACAGTTAATCATATGGCGACTAATGGTACCACATAGGCAAACAGCAGTAGGGTATAGAAAGGAGGACTCTGTGAATTCAGAGTGTACACCTGTGGACTCCATTCAACATGTTGAAAGGCAGTTCCAGCAGTTATTGAGGGATGGGTTTCTATCAACTGTAGAGTGAGGGTGATGTTGGGATGAACAAGCCTGACACCTGGGCTTCAAGGTCGTACTTGGATCATTCTAGTGACCAGTAGAGAAGAGTCAGAAGGCCAGCCTTGCTTATGGAATTTCAACGAAACTGACACTCTGCAGCATTGTTCTCAGAACTGAATGTGTGTGGTTCTGTGTGGACTGGAGACAAGAGCAACCTGGACCGAGAATTTCTGTACGTGCGCCACAAAGTTGAGAACTGCTGAGTGCCCCAAAATGTATCAGGAATGCACTGCACACCAGAGACTGCATTATGTGATGTTCACATAAGGCTTTTTTTTTTTTGTTAGCCTGCTCTCCACGTCGTCCGGATAACGATAAATGTGGTGACCCTAGTGATCCCGAAGTATTAGCGTAAGAAACAAAGAAACATCCCTCCCCAAAAATCATATTTTTAAAATCCTAATGATCAACTGCCAAAGCATTCGCAACAGGGATCCAGCGTTTGAAGCGTACAAAAAACCAGTGTAACTCAGATAATACTGGCTACAGTAAGCTTCTTTATCAGAAATCGTCAGCAGTGATATTTTTAGGGTGAACTAAAGTGTATTTCAAAAGCATAGGCTAGTGGTAAATGATATTTGATTAGAGTAAACAATAAACTTAACTCGATCAAGATAAGCTAAAGAAGCACAAGACAACATTAGGGTAGGACTCAGTATAATTGTTGGGCATAAACTTATAACTGGATCCATTCACTGATCATTAGACTGCTCTCCACGTCGTCCGGATAACGATAAATGTGGTGACCCTAGTGATCCCGAAGTATTAGCGTAAGAAACAAAGAAACATCCCTCCCCAAAAATCATATTTTTAAAATCCTAATGATCAACTGCCAAAGCATTCGCAACAGGGATCCAGCGTTTGAAGCGTACAAAAAACCAGTGTAACTCAGATAATACTGGCTACAGTAAGCTTCTTTATCAGAAATCGTCGGCAGTGATATTTTTAGGGTGAACTAAAGTGTATTTCAAAAGCATAGGCTAGTGGTAAATGATATTTGATTAGAGTAAACAATAAACTTAACTCGATCAAGATAAGCTAAAGAAGCACAAGACAACATTTGGGTAGGACTCAGTATAATTGTTGGGCATAAACTTATAACTGGATCCATTCACTGATCATTAGACTCACTTCCAGACTGAAAACTTAACAAAGAAGTTCAACTCGCTAATACATATTGAAAATGACAGCAATTAGCTACAGCATAGCTATGTATTCAGATGACATATTTCCTATAGCAAGTAATGAATTAGGAGAAGAGCTGCAAGAAAATTTTATTAAACACATTTATCTGAGTGTAAATAATTTCTTTCTGTTGCTACAAAAAGGTGGACATGCTTTTATAAGGATTTGAACATTATGTCTAATGATGTTTTTCTGCAGTATATAAATTAAATTATAAATTATAAATTCTTATATACTGTTGTTGATAGGTACATGACATGGAACAATCATGTAAGTAAGATGTACTCAAGTAATTTACATGTGTATTCCTAACAACAAACATGTCCAAAATTGTAAGTCTAGATGTACTGCAGACAATGTATTATGATGCAAGGAAGGAAGTAAAATTAAAGTTTTACATCCCACACATGACGGTGTCATTAAAGATGGATTCTAAGTTCTGAGTAGGTCAAGATGGAGAAGGCAATTGCCATGCACCTTTCATATAGTTCAAGCGATTTTGAGAAACTATGGAAAAACTAATCTGGATGATCAGAACAGGATTTGTCTGGTAAATAAGCACAGTCCTACAACTGCATCATCTTGTTTAATTATATGCAGCTAATCATGTCCTTATATATCCTAAACTACTTCTTTGGTTTCAATCAAATTTGATACACTTATCCTACTGTATGAGAATCAGCACTGTGGGATTATAGCCTCCTATCTCCCATAATAATACAGGAATGAGTGGATTTTCGACGATGACATTTAGGATGCTGTGCTTACATGTATGTCATGTGAGCAGCATTGGCATGCCTTGCAGGGAGTACAATGTGTGGATGGTGACAGCTGAGCAAAGAGAATAGGGGAGAAGATAGATTGTAAGAGAGGAGGAGCTTGAAGTGGACAAGGAGAGGGTTAGGAGGAGATGGGTATACAGAGAGAGGAGAGGATGTACAGAGGGGGGAAGAGGAGATGACCAGAGATAGTAGGCTGAGGCAGACAGAGAGCATGGGAGAGGAGGGGATGGATGGGAGAAGGCAGAAGATGGGGGGAAAGCATAGGCATAGAGAGAGGGAAGAACGAGATGGACAGGGAGTTTGAGAACCCAGAGATGACAGAAAGGAGGGGGTCAGAGATCGATAATGGAGGAGGATGAGATAGACAGAGAGAGGGCACAGAGGAGATGGATAGAGAGAAGTGTGAGGAGGGGATGGGTAGAAGGATGGGAAGAAAAAGATATTGAGAGGAGGAGGAGGCGATGGACAGAGAGTGGATGTGTGAGGAAGAAGTGCAGGAGGCAGGTGGAAGGTGTAAAGGGGTAGTGGGTGGGTTGAAAAGAAAGAGGGGATGGAAGAGAAGGGCAGAGAGAGTGGGGTCGAAAAAAAAGGAAAGAAAAGTGGGTTTAACATCCTGTCAGCACCGAGATAATTAGAGATGGAGCACAAACTTGGATTGTGTCAAGGATGGAGGAAGGAAATTGGCTATGCCTTTTTCGAAGGAACCATTCTGGAATTTGCCTGGGGCGATTTAGTGAAATCATGGAAAACCTAATTCTGGATAGCCAGAAGTGGGTTTGAAATGTCATCCTCCTGAATGTGCATCCCGTGTGCTAACCACTGAACTGCCTTGGTCAAGGGGGGGGGGGATGGAGAGGTGGACAAAGAGAGGGGTGGAAGAGTTTGACCAAGAGAGGGGTAGGAGGAGATAGAGAGAGTGGAAGGAGCAGGTGGACAGATAGTAGGGGAAGAGGAGACTGAAAGAAAGAAGGGGCAGAGAAGCAGGACAGAGAGAGGAAGGAGAAGGAGATGATTAGAGATAGGAGGTAATGGATGGAGAGAAGGGGGGAGGGGATAGGCAGAGAGAGAGAGAGAGAGAGATGGGGAGATGGGGATGAGTTGGACAGAAGTAGTAAGAAGGAGAGAGATGGGAAAAGGACAGGAAGAAATGGATAGACAGAATGTGGAGGAGGATAAAGTGGACAGAGAGAGGGTGCAGAGGATATGAAGGCGAGAGAAGGTGAAGGACAGAGAGAGGGGGAGGAGTTTATAATCAGAGAGAGGGGTAGAGGAGAACAGAGAAAGAGAAGGAGAGGGGAATGCAGAAAGAGGAGGGAGCAGGAGATGGGCAGAGAGATGGAAGGAAGAAATGGATAGAAGGCAGGGCAGGAAAATGACTGCCAAGTATTATGTGAAACAGGAAAGAATGCATACTCACTAAAGTTTTTCTAATACAATTCTTTACTCTTTTAAGATATGAATCATGAGCTAAGAGTTTTCTATAAATTGTCACTGATACGCAAAGTATCGAGAGAAAATGTATAGCAACCTATTTTCTGTTAACTTTATATTATGTATACTTGTTGTTTACATGTGTCAAAGTATATAGATTTGTCGAAGTATATAATTAAACTGTCAAAAATTTACTCACCTACAGCATGATTTTATGTAAGCAGCAAGGAAAAGAAGAGAACCAGCGGAAAAATGCTCCTGCCAGGGTACAAAAAAAGACGAATATGTTCCTCTTTAAAAGAATCTGACAGGAACATGAGGAACCAGCAACCTCAATCCTCATTCCACCTTCACCAAAAATTATGTCATGTGAACGTGTTCACACTTTTTTATGCTGAAAGAGAGTCGTAGAGAGACAGTCACAGTGGCACAGAGAGGAGTTAGTATGAGTGAAAGAGAAAGAGAGAAGAGACATTAATGGTTGGAGTGAGAAAGTGACAGTGAAAGAGAAAGAGAGATGGGTGAGTACAATGGTAGTGGGCACCAAAGAGAGAGTAAATAGATGGCTTTTTCTGAGGGAGAATGATATTAAAAGACAAAGAGAGATGGGTAGAGATAGAAGCAGTGGGAGCAAAAGAGAGAGGAGACAGTGGAAATGAAAAATGCGTTTGAGTGGAGACCATACAGAGGCTTGGAGGGGAGGGGGTTTGGACCCTCCCAGAACGGTGAACATATAAGTATAGGGGAGGGAGCATTTTGGACCGAAATTTTAAATAAGTGAGTAGAGGGGAAAAGATAACTGGGATCCCCCAGAATATTCGAACTGCTGAGGCATGGCAGAGACAATGGGAAACACAGATAGAAAGAGGCAGGATAAGTGAGAGAAGAGATGGTGACATTGGGGATCAATTGGAGCAAAAGGGGACAGTTGGAGAGAGATATGCTTATACAGACAATGCTAAGTGAGAGAGATGGTGAATTTGAAGGATTAACTACAAAGAGGGAGAATGAAAAGGATTTAGAATGTTCTGTGTCAAAAGAGCACAAAACTCTTTTCAGCCAACATTTTTGGTGACAATGGTGGAATGAGGATTGAGGCAACTGGTTCCTCACTTTTCTATCAGAGTTTTTAAAAGAGGAACATATTTGCCTTTTTTGCGCTCTGACAGCAGCATTTTTCCGCTGTTTATTGTACATATTTGTAAGAACATGTACACAAAAAATAAAAGTGGTACTATGTTGAACATTCATTGACATTCATTCTAACACAAGATTGAAGAATTCTTCAGCTGAGAAGAGTCCTTTGGAGCGTTTTGTACATCAAACTTGTGAACAACATAATAATCACTATTCATAAATGGATTGAAATGGTATTGAAGTTGTTGAAGTTCAGCGTTTAATGTGTATTAAAGAATAAATTAGAACCTTATAAAATATTAAACAGCCAATTCAGTTCATAAAACAAAGAAACAACACAATGGAATTTTGTATTTCTGTCCTGTGGTTCTTACACCATGTTTCATTTTAGTATAAGACAGCTGTGAAATTTTACATGCTTTGAAGGAAGATAGTAGGAGGAAGAGTAGCGACAAGAATAAAGAGAATTCTGTATATGTGGTGAAGAAAAGTTGACAATATATTTATAACTGTGTACTGGTACAATCGCCTACCCAGTTAGCTATACAGTCTAGTGCGCTGCTTCCCTGGCATGAAGGAATACCGGTCCCCGGCATTAATCTGCCCGGCGGATTAGTGTTGAGGTCCGATGTGTTGGTCATTCTGTGGATAGTTTTATTGCGGTTTTCCATTTGCCTCTGCGAATGTGGGCTGGTTCCCCTTATTCTGCCTCAGTAACACTATGTCAGCAATTGCTGCACAAACACTTTCTTCATGTACGCGTACACCGTCATTACTCTACCATGCAAATATTGGGGTTACACTTGTCTAGTATGAGACGTTCCCAGGGGGGGGGGAGGGGGGGGGGAGGGGGGGGCACTGGGGCCGAACCACACAATAACCCTGTGTTTGGTGTGGGACAGCGGTGGGGTGAGTGAACTGCTGCACCCTGTTGTGGAATTGTGAACCACTGAGTGCTATGGCGGGGACAAAGCCTCTCCATCGTTTCTAGGTCCCCAGTTCCATTCAGTATAATGCAGTACTTGGTACATTATATTTAAAGATAGTACTTCTTTGTACACAGAATCGGCTATTAGTGTTTACATATTGTGTTTTATGCATAAAATTATTTTTAAATGTATTTGTTTCTGAAAGTGTGGTATCTTTGGTGATGTACGAAAAGTAGGGATAAAAAGTAAGAAAATCTGTGTGAACGGGCTCTGAATACCGTGTGATATCACTCGACTGCTGCGTCCTCCTCTACTAAGTGGTGTCATGCAGGTGCGGTATGGAGGGATGTGGGGTCAGCACACAGCTTTTCTGGCCATTGTCGACCTTTAGGCCTTGGAGCTGCTACCTCTCCATCAAGTAGTTCCTCGATGAGTATCACAAGGCTGAGTGTACCCTGCTCCTGTCATCCTGCCAAAGAAAAATCTGTGACATACTGGGAATCGAACCTGAGTCATATGGCAGACATCTACACTGGCCACTAAGCTATAGAAACAAACTCTGTGTGAAACTGATGACTTTTGATTGTTAAAAACTATGTCTCTTTTATCATTCTGGGAAACTTTTCGATTTTCTGTTTAATTTGATATAGTTATGATATGTCTAATATGTCAGTCAAATTTTTCCATGATCCAACAAAACTATTGCAGTATTAATATTTCTACTACTACAACATTTTCCTGAGACTTTATGACAGTTTCAGGATCCTTCATTGTGTTTGAAATATTAATACATACCAATGGTAGACAAATTTATTGTAAATTGTATTATTAGTTCTTTAATGTATGACACAGCTTCATATTCTATATAAATATGGCTGATATGGAGTGAGACATTGTATTGATGGGTTAACATTTTAAGTTATCTTTTAACTGCTGATATCATGTTACCACTTGATAACTGTTGCAAATAAAAAAAACAGATTAATCAATAATATTGCTGTGGATTTCAGTCAGAAGACTAGTTTCATGCACTTCTCCATACTCGTCTACCCTGTGTGAGCCTCTGCATCCTTGAATAACTATTGCAACCCACAACTTACTGTATTCATCTCTTAGTCTCCCTCTTCGTTTTTTACCCCTGAACGTCCCTCAAATACTAAATTGGTGATCCCTTGATTTCTCAGAATGTGTCCTATCAGCCAATCCCTTCTTTTGGTCAAGCTGTGCCACAAATTTCCTGTCTCCACAGTTCTATTCAGTTCTTCCTCATTAGTTACTTGATTGACCCACCTAGTCTTCAGCATTCCTCTGTAGCACCACATTTCGAAAGTTTCTATTCTCTTTTTATTGTGTATCGCCCTTGTTTCACTTCCACATGTGACTACAATCCAGACAAATATCTTCAGAAAATTATCATAATATTAAAGTCTATATTTGATGTTAAACAGATTTCTCTTCATTGGAAGTGCTTTTCTTGCCATTGCCAGTCTACGTTTTATATCCTACCTACTTCGTCTATTATCACTTATTTTGCTGCCCAAATAACAAAACTCATCTACTACTTTAAATGTTTCATTTCATAATCTAATTCCCTCAGCGTCACCTGATTTAATTAGACTTCATTCCATTGTCCCCGTTTTGCTATTGTTCATGTTCATCTTATATCTCTCATAGAATTACAATGTCATCAGTAAAACCTCAAAGCTTTTACTTCCTCTCCTTGACCTTTAATCCCTATTCGAAATTTTTCTTTTGTTTTCTTTACTGCTTGTTCAATATACATATGGAATAACATTGGGGATAGGCTACAACCCTGTTTAACTCCCTCCTCAACTACTATTTCCCTTTTTGCTCCTCAACTCTTATTACTGCTATCTGATTCCTGTACAAGTTGTAAAAAAACCTTTCGCTCCCTGTATTTTACCCCTGCTACCTTCAGAATTTCAAGGAGAGTGTTCCAGTCGACATTGTCAAAAGCTTTCTCTAAGTCTACAAATGCTATAAATGTAGGTTTGCCTTTCCTTGACTTATCTTGTAAGATAAGTCACAGGGTCAGTATTGCCTTGCATGTTATGCATTTCTTCAGAATCCAAATTGATATTCCCAGTGGTCTGTTCCTACCAGTTCTTCCATTCTTCTGTAAATAATTCAAGTTAGTATCTCGTAACCATGACTTATTAAACTGATAGATAGGTAATTTTCACACCTGTCAGCAACCGATTTTTTTGGAATTGGAATTACCACATTCTTCTTGAAATGTGAGGGTATTTCACCTGTCTCATACATCTTGCACACCAGATGGAAGAGTTTTGTCATGGCTGGGTCTCCGAAGGCTACCAGTAATTCTGACAGAATGTCGTCTACTCCTAGGTCCTTGTTTCGAATTAGATCTTTCAGAGCTTCTCGCAGTACCATATCTCCCATCTCATCTTCATCTACGTCGATTCCCCTCTCTATGACATTGTTTTCAGTTCATCTCCCTTGTTACATATTCTCTATAGAGTCCTTCTATCTTTTGGCTTTCCCTTTGTTGGTTAGGGCTGGTTTACGATCTGAGCTCTTGACATTCGTACAGATGCTTCTCTTTTCCCCAGAGTCCTGTTTAATTTTTGCAGTAGGAAGTATTTCCTAGTGAAATATGCTTCTGAATCCTTACATTCGTCCTCTAGCCATTCCTGATTAGAAATTTTGCACTTCCTGTCAATCCCATTTTTTAGACGTTTGTATTCCCTTTCGTCTGTTTCATTTGCTGCATTTTAAAATTTTCTCCTTTCATCAATTGAATTCAATAACACTTGTGTTATCCAAGGAATCCGACTAGGCCTTGTCTTTTACGTTTTTGCGTTTTTGATTCTCTGCTGCCCTCACTATTTCATCTCTTTGAGCCATCCATCGTCTTTCACTGTATTCCTTTCCCCTGATGTAATCAACTATTGCCTGAGGTTCCCTCTGAATATCCTATTTTTTCCTATTTCTTCAGTGTTAATCTACAGGTCATAACAAATAAATTGTGGTCAGAAACTCCTGGGAATGTCTTACAATTTAAGATCTGGTTCCTAAATCTCTGTCTAACCATTATACAATCAATCAGAAATCTTCCAGTGGCCCCAGACCTCTTCCATGTATACAGTCTTCTTTTATGATTTTTAAACCAAGTGTTAGCGACGATTAAAGTGCAAAGCTCTACCAGGCAGCTTCCTCTTTCATTCCTTTTCACCAGTCCACATTCACCTACTATTTTTCCTTCTCGTGATTTACCTACTCACGAATTCCAGTCCCCATTACAATTAAATTTTCGTTTCCTTTAACTACGTGAATAATTTCTTGTATCTCATCATACATTTCTTCAATTTCTTCATCATCTGCGTAGCTAGTTGGCATGTGATCTTGTACTGCTGTGGTAGGTGTAGGCTTTGTGTCTGTCTTGGCTACAGTAATGCGTTTACTATGCTGCTCACAACAGCTTATCTGTATTCCTATTTTCTTATTCATTATTAAACCCACTCCTGCAGTACCCCCATTTTACTTCGCATTTGTGATCCTGTATTTACCTCACCAAACATTATGTTCCTCGTACCACTGATTCACTAATTCCCACTATATCTAACTTCAACCTATCCAATTCCCTTTTCAAATTTTGTAACCTACTTGCCCAGTTAAGGGATCTAACATTGCATGTTCCAATCGGTAGAATGCGTTTTGTTGATCCTTATGAAGACGTCCTTCTGAGTAGTCCCTCCCGCCATATCCAAATTGGGGACTATTTTACCCCCAGAATATTTTACCCAAGAGGAAGCCATCATCATTTAACCATACAGGAGAGCTGCATGTCCTCAGGAAAAATTATGGCTGTAGTTTCCCCTTGCTTTCTGCCATTCTTGGTACGAGGACATCAAGGCCATTTTGGTTGTTTTATATATATATATATATATATATATATATATATATATATATATATATGTGTGTGTGTGTGTGTGTGTGTGTGTGTGTGTGTGTGTGTGTGAATAAGGATGCTGCCATGAGCAGAAATATGTTGATAGATCTTCGTGTTCATATACCGCTAACAGTAGCTGACATATGAACAAGGACTGCAAAATAGTTTCTGGTCAGCGGTCGAACGAGGCAGAAGTAAATAGCTATTACACATAATTGTTGCTACAGTATTAATATTCATAAGAATCAGCGTAAAGGACAAACCGCACATTTGGAGAAAATAAATAATCAGGTGAGTCACATCGTCTTCATGAGTTAATAGCATACGATTCTGTAGTATTAAATTGTTTTGTTTTATGTATTTTATTGCAAGCTTTGCTTGGAGAGGGGTCTACCGAAATTTACATTCGTGTTTTTAATTTATGAAATGAAGATCTTCTTATTTACTGTTGATGGAGGGTGTAAGAAGGATAGAAGCTCTTATTGACGCACAAAGTACAGTAAATGCATGTTTAATCTTAAAACAAATGCTGGACCTTCAGCTAGTTACCACATAAAGAATATTCGTGATTTTACATGCACAATGGCGTAAATTCCACGTTAAGCCCAAGGACATTGAAAAGTTGCAAGATATAATTCTTACATTTCTATAAACGAGTGCAGATCTGAAAAATAAAGTCACATACCAAAAAAGGTGTTGCACAAGTCTATGTAATCACTCTGCGCTGGATTATAAACATAGCCCAAGTAATATCAGCCCAACTATCTGAACTTAAAGAGACGTCACGTACTTGCATGCATAGCTCTAGAAACCACTGTAGAGTGCATGGCAGAGGGCACTTCCAAGTGTACTAGTCATTAGGGCTTTTTCCACTCCATTCACGCATAGAACGCGGGAAGAACGACAGCTGTAACTCCTCCCGGCACGTTGTAATTAGTCCATTATTGTCTTCGCGACAGGTGCTTGAGATATATTCCTACATTCGTCATTTCAAGCTTGTTCTAGGAACTTAGTGAGCAGGCATGCAGAATGATTTGAGTCTATCTCAAGCATTTGTCGGCTCAGTTCTTGCAGCGTCTCTGCGACACTCTCCCCTGAGTCAAACAAACCTGTGACCATTCGAGCTGTCCTTCTTTGTATGCGTTCAATGTCACCTGTTAGTCCTATATAGTACGCGTCCCACACAAATGAGCAATACTCCAGGACGGGTCGCACAATTGTTTTTGTGCAGTTTCTTCTGTGGAGTGACTGCACTTTACTAGTATTCTACCAATGAACCATACTCTGCTACCTGTTTTACTTACGACTGAGATCGTTCCTTATCATATCCCTACGTACTGTTACTCTCCGGTATTTGTATGAGTTGACCAATTCCAAATGTGACTCGTTGATACTGTAGTCATTGTATAAGGCGCAGACTATGTTTCTCTGTGTCATAGTATGGAGTGATGTGACGGTAGGCTAGTCATCTTAATCTGTGATTTTGGTTAAGAGTAGGCAAAAATGGGACTTGAATATAGGAACTATCAATCGCTATTGCTTTTTCTGTAGCGTCCACTGATGATGGAGTCGTGTTACATAATTGCAATGGCCACACCGTGGTGAATTAAGGTAGGAGTAATTTATGACCAAAAAGTAAGTAAAACTATTTTTTAACCTGGCGCCATGGAACCAAGCAACAGGGTATGGTATTATCTAGACGAAACCAACTCGAGCAATATCTCATATAATTCTTAATGTATTGCGTGGAGCAACTGAAAATGATCCAGAAAGGTCGAAGTGGAAGGTTTAATTTAAGCTTTGGGATTTATTGCAGTTGCTTACACATGAATGAAGTTACACTACTGGCCATTAAAATTGCTACACCACGAAGATGACGTGCTACAGACGCGAAATTTAACCGACAGCAAGAAGATGATATACAAATGATTAGCTTCTCAGAGCATTCACACAAGGTTGGCGCCGGTGGCGACACTTGTAACGTGCTGACATCAGAAAAGTTTTCAACCCATTTCTCATACACAAACAGCAGTTAACCGGTGTTGCCTGGTGAAATGCTGTTGTGATGCCTCCTGTAAGGACGAGAAATGCGTACCATCACGTTTCCGTCTTTCATAAAGGTCGGATTGTAGCCTATCGCGATTGCGGTTTATCGTATCGCGACATTGCTGCTCGCGTTGCTCGAGATCCAATGACTGTTAGCAGAATATGGAATCGGTGGCTTCAGGAGGGTAATACGGAACGCCGTGCTGGATCCCAACGGCCTCGTATCACTAGCAGTCGACATGACAGGCATCTTATCCGCATGGCTGTAACGGATCGTGCAGCTACGTCTCGATCCCTGAATCAACAGATGGCGAAATTTGCAAGACAACAACCATCTGCACGAACAGTTCGACAACGTTTGCAGCAGCATGAACTATCAGCTCGGAGACCATGGCTGTGGTTACACTTGACGCTGCATCACAGACAGGATGAATCCAGGTTCTGTTTACAGCATAATGGTGGTCACATCCGTGTTTGGTGACATCAAGGTGAACGCACATTGGAAGCGTGTATACGTCTGCCGGCCGAAGTGGCCGTGCGCTTCTAGGCGCTGCAGTCTGGAACCGCGAGACCGCTACGGTCGCAGGTTCGAATCCTGCCTCGGCATAGATGTGTGTGATGTCCTTAGGTTAGTTAGGTTTAACTTGTTCTACACTCTAGGGGACTAATGACCTCAGAAGTTGAGTCCCATAGTGCTCAGAGCCATTTGAACCATTTTTGTATTCGTCATCTCCATACTGTTGTATCACCCGGCGTGATGGTATGGGGTGCCATTGGTTACACGTCTCGGTCACCTCTTGTTCGCATAGACGGCACTTTGAACAGTGGACGTTACATTTCAGAACTGTTACTACCTGCGGCTCTACCCTTCATTCGATCCCTGCAAAATCCTACATTTCAGCAGGATAATGCACGAGCGTATGTTGGAGATCCTGTGCGGGCCTTTCTGGATACAGAAAATGTTTGACTACTACTCTGGCCAGTACATTCTCCAGATCTCTCACCAACTGAAAACGTCTGGTCAATGGTCGCCGAGCAACTGGCTCGTCACAATACACCAGTCACTACTCCTGATGAACTGTGGTATCGTGTTGAAGCTGCATGGGCAGCTCTGTTTGACTGAAGCCCAGGCGTATTAAGGCCGTTATTACGGCCAGAGGTGGTTGTTCTGGGTACTGATTTTTCAGGATCTATGCACCCAAACTGCTTGAAAATGTAATCACATGTCAGTTCTAGTATAATGTATTTGTCCAATGAATAACCGTTTATCATCTGCATTTCTTCTTGGTGTAGCAGTTTTAATAACCAGTAGTGTAACTGCATTGCAACTACGCTGAGAAGCACGGGAATAGTGTTTAACACCCCGCTCATTAGAGACGGAGCACAAGCTCGAATTATGGGAGGTTGGAGGAGGGAAACGGGCGTGCCCTTTCGAAGGAACCATCCCAGCATTTGCCTTAAGCGATTTAGGAAAATCACGGGAAACCTAAACTAGGAGGGCCGGAGGCAGGTTACAACCGCTATCCTCCCGAATGCGAGTCCCGTGCGCTAATCATTGCACTACCCTGCTCATTGACCAAGTTTTTACGTGCTACTGTCTCTTACGAAATCCAGACTTGACAATGTTATCGGCATGGGGGGGGGGGGGTGCATCTATGGGAACAGGCCGAAGGACTTTATAAGCTTGTGTGTGATCCAGCACCAGCATGCTTCAACAGAGATAGGCATTGCCGAGAGGAAAGAACAAGAGAGAAAATTGTTGTTACTCATTCACAGGAACTCGTGATGCTGATAAACTTAAAACTTCGTTGACCAATTTGCACAAGACAAGAGCCGGGCGAGAGAAAAACTGATGCCAATTACAGTCAATGAAACAAGAGAACGAGCTAATTGCGCAACCTAAAACAGGCTGGTCTAAGGAATTTAGCTTACGACACATGTGGCAAAGGCTTCAGCAATTAGGAAAGAATTTGGTACAAAGAATTGTGAGTACTAAGAAGCACTCATCGCGACATAACTAATGGTACACCAGCAAGCAGTTGCCTTGCGTCACAGCAATATTGCCTCGTGGTACAGCTGTGTAATGTGTCCCCATCGGTCTACAGCATCTCCAACGTGTCCAGCCTGTACCACGTGCAGTATTCAGCTGCCCTTTCGCTCACACTACACGCATGAGATAATCCACTTTTTGGCGCAAATTTCGGCCAATCACGGCTATAGTTTCCGTGTGCAGCGCGACGACCCAATCGGCTCGCGTCCGAAGCGCATCCTATGGTTCCTCGTCCTCCCTTTTTAACGGACATACTCTCTTGAAAGATCTCGAAACTTCTAACGCGGACTTCCAGCAACCACTGGAAACACACGCCCACGAACTTGGCGTGCCCCAATGTACGCCGAGAAAGAGAGGGCTGCTGTCACCATCTCTCTCCTTGTTCTTCGATTGCTCCCCCTGCTACTGTCCTGCACATTCCGACGGCTCAGCCCTAGCTTTCTAAGCTTGGAGATAGCAGAAAATTCTCCTTAGTCCACAGCCAGTCTAAGAGAATGGATTTCATGCAAGACAGGGAGTGTTCGTGAAACAGATCATAAAGGAAAACTCAGGATTAAATAAAACACATACCACACAGATCATTTCCAGTAGACATGGGTTCTAGGAGAAAATGATAAAGATACCATATTAATATGTTATAATACGCCGGTCGGTGTGGCCGAGCGGTTCTAGGCGCTTCAGTCTGGAACTGCGCGATCGCTACGGTCACAGGTTCGAATCCTGCCTCGGACATGGATGTGTGTGATGTCCTTAGGTTAGTTAGGTTTAAGTAGTTCTAAGTTCTAGGGGACTGATGGCCTCAGAAGTTAAGTCCCATAGTGTTCAGAGCCATTTGAGCCATTTGTTAAAATACCATGTCTAGTTGATAGGCTAGACTATAATGAAAGATGTACTCAAATAAACGGATGTCTTTCAGTAGGATACTAGGAGTTTTAGTTTGGCAAAGTTCAAAATTTTTGATTTCGAACATTTAAAGCAAGTTGCCAGTATTTACACCACTTTGAAACCTCATCAAGATCTGACTGAATTTTGTGAAGCTTTCTTCAGACAGTATTTCAACATAAATAACTGATCATCGAAAATCGGAGGCTACTATTAATATTGTCTGTGAAGTCGTAAATATACAACATGAATAGCAAACGTCTCAACCCGCTTCCTAGGGACACAGCTGAAGTTACTTCTACAACTGTTTATGACTCTCCTTTCAAGAAAATATGTTGTATCCTCCCTACCAAGAAATCTGCAATCCAGTCATAAATCTCGCTTGATACCCCTTATGATCCTTGTTTCTATCATGAACGTGTGTAACACTTAAACAAATGCTTCCCATCCCCTTTGAATTCGTCTCCGTACTCCTTGAGGTGGAAATCATATAAGCACAGATGTTTTTCGACATCTTATGCCAACCTCAGTTGGAATGAAACTGTAGCAATTTTTAACCCGGGAACACTGCACAGGCGAATCAATACGAACAAAATAGAACTGACAACTTGAAACGTGAGACTGAAGCATAGACAAACATTCTTACAAGTTTCAGTAAATCCTGCTTCACGAAACCGATGAAATTAGTGTTTCATCAAACGCACTGTACACGGCCCTGTGTTATGTGGGTTGCAAACAGCTTCAGTTTCACGTTTCATGAAGCTGGTTTCATGAAATGGGTTTTCTCCACTCTGCACCACGCCTTTTTCCTGTTGTTTTACTGTCCCTGATAAACGATAAAACGAATATCGGACCAGGCTAATTTGGATCGTCGTGTCGAATAGCCACAAAAAAATCCGATTAAAAATAATTTTGTTTGCAACGGGAAACAAACCATCGCTTTTAGTCTATGCTGGGCCTTCCGTGTAAGACATAATGACTTTTTTTTCTTGGATTGGGAGGGGGGGGGGGGGGCTGAATTTGTGGTAAGTCCTGTGGGCCCAAACTGCCGAGGTCATCGGTCCCTAGGCTTACACACAACTTAACCTAACTTAAAGTAACTTACCCTAAGGACAACACACACACCCATGCCCGAGGAGGACTCGAACCTCCGACGGGGGCAGCCGCGCGAACCGTACAAGGCGCCTGAGACCGCACAGCTACCCAGCGCGGTGGTGATCTTGAGGGAGGGGGCGGGGGGAGGCTGACTTCAGCTGCCCACTGCAAAAACTTAATTGCAGTTATGTTGCAAAACACCAGAGGAAATGTGCCTGATGACTCTTACAAAGGAACCTCCTCATCGCACCCCCCTCAGATTTAGTTATAAGTTGGCACAGTGGATAGGCCTTGGAAACTGAACACAGATCAATCGAGAAAACAGGAAGAAGTTGTGTGGAACTATGAGAAAAATAAGCAAAATATACAAACTGAGTAGTCCATGTGCAAGATAGGCAACATCAAGGATAATGAGAGCTGAGGAGCGCCGTGGTCCTGTGGTTAGTGTGAGCAGCTGCTGAACGGGTGGTCCTTGCTTGAAGTCTTCCCTCGAGTAAAAATTTTATTTTTGCAAAGTTATTGTCTCTCTGTTCATTCATTGACGTCTCTGTTCACTGTAATAAGTTTAGTGTCTGTGTTTTGCGACCGCACCGCAAAACCGTGCGATTAGTAGACGAAAGGACGTGCCTCTCCAATGGGAACCGAAAACATTTGATCGCAAGGTAATAGGTCAACCGATTCCTCCACAAGAAAACACGTCTGATACATTCTATACGACACTGGTGACGGCATGTGCGTCACATGACAGGAATATGTTGTCGACCCACCTAACTTGTACACTTGGCGAATGGGTAAAAAGATTCTTCTACCTTGCCCGATTTAGGTTTTCTTGTGGATGTCAGTTACCTCGCATCGGACGGACAGATAATAATTGTCTGACAATAAAGAATTGATCTTCTCACTCGAGGGAAGGCTTGAACCAAGGACCTCTCGTTCCGCAGCTGCTCACGCTAACCACAGGACCCGGCGCTCCTTAGTTCCTAGTGTTCTTAATGTTGCATATATTGCGCATGGACTACTCAGTTTGTATATTTTGCTCATTTTTTCATAGTTCGACACAACTTCTTCCTGTTTTCTCGATTGATCTGTGTTCAGTTTTTCAAGGTCTATCCACTGTGCCAACGTATAACTAAATCTGAGGGGGGTGCGATGGGGAGGTTCCCTTATTAGAAGAGACATTCTAGTATAGGATTTAAATTTGTGTGACGGTGTTGATGCTGAGGACAACACAACACCTAGTCCCGAGTGGAGAAAAATCTTCAACCCGGCCGGGAATCAAACCTGGTCCTGCTGCATGGCAGGCAAACATATTACCACTCAGCTAAGCAGGCTGAATGGAGATGTGCAAAAGAAATAAACACATAAAAAGCTATTCTGATACGAAAATAAGACTACATCTTTATTTAATATTTGATAAAATATTATCTTATCTGTTTACGATTCAGAAATTTGGATAATGAGAAAGGAAGACAGGGAAAGGCTTTGGACTTTTGAAATGATGCAGAGAAGGATGGGAAACTGAAAATCATTTGATATGGTAAAGAATTGAGAGGAGCTAAGAGGAGAGAGAGAATGCAGGAAATTTCGTTCGTTCATAGTGTTATCATCAATGAAGCAGCAACTAGTAACCAAATTTTGTAGAGTTAGTACAAAAAATTTCAAATAGTTCGGTGTTCTGGACGTAATGGTAGTATCACTACAGTTAATACCTAATAATATTTGTTGCTTGTGTTTGGAGATTTGAAATTGCATACGAAAACCATCTCACAGATTTCGTGACGTCTGCATCTCCTTATTCGCGGACACAACCAAGCTCGCGTTCGTATTAGCTTCAGATTTGTATGTCAACCACTTTGTACATTGAAAAGTGCATAGACACACAAGGACAGTTGATCCCCGTGGCGAAAATGTGTCGTAAATGCGACAGCACGCTGGCTTGTGGAATGCTCCAACCTACTAATGACACAATAAAATAATAAAACACAGAACAGTATGACATTATGTAAAACAAACAAAGTGAGTGATGTTAGTAAGCAATCCACAGCAAATATCTGAAGAAGGCGATCTTCCACGATGTCATTTTAGTCGCTCAATGATACCATCACACATTGTTGAGTCGATAAATTTTGATTCCGGTTTTCGCACGAGTATATTTTTGCATGTATGCTTAGTATCGCTATCGTGGTTGAATCTCTGTGACATAGGAGACGTGTGTGTGAATTACTTAGCTTTAGTGCGATGTTTTTGATGCATTATGTAGTGACTATATATTAAAACGTATAGCGTCTCCCTTGAGATGCATAGCGATCTAAACCGGAATACTTTGCTGTATTACGCTACAGTTGTGTATTTGAATGAGTATGCACTACAGCGCCCGAGCCAGTCAGCAAGCGACACAACAAAAAAACTCTTTCAGCTCTTCCGGTGACCTTATGGCGCGCTACGCTCAATTGTCGACTCCAAAGAGCACTCATGGTCAAGAGAGGCGAGTCAGCGGGCGGGATGTTGCCACACTGTGCAGCTGGCAAATGGGGCGGTTAGTGCGGTGGGAGGAGGCAAAGCCTCACAATTGCAGAGTAAACGTCCGCAGCTGCTCACTGTGCGAGGGAGCAGCAGTTTGTGCAGCACCCACGACTAGCACTGAGCTTAAATATTGCAACATCGTTATACAAACATGATTCTTAAAATGCGAGAAAAATATCAGGAAACACGAAAGAAACTGTGAACTTAACCTCACTCAGTTGTAAGACTAGGTAAATATTAGTTTCTCACTGAATGTTCCAGCCTCTTGGCTGTTGCACTTAAGGGGGGTAGGACGTCAAACGGGCCGAGTTGGAGCAGGACAGTCACCACAGGACATTTTAATTTCTACTATCTATACTTTTACAAAATAAATTCATAGACCATGACCAGGAAGGATTGAGGACTCACACTCTTAGCAGTCGAAGTTCAAAAACGTAGCAAAATACTTTTTTTTTTACATGTGAAATTTCATCATTTTTTTCACTTATTACTGGCTGCATTTGTTGCTATAGGTAAACTTTTCTTCCTAAGTAAGAGAGATTCTTCGATGAATTTTTCATAGCATACAAACAGTAGTTACAGGTGTATAAAGCTCTAGAATTTTCCAAATCTATTAAAAAACTGTGGAAGAAATTGAGACAATTAACTCTAAAACTTGAATTTTTTCTAAACATGAAGTTTAAAATGTAACAGTTCATTCATTTTTTCATAAATTAAATAACTTCTAGAGTTTCATACACCTGTAACTATGGTCAGCGAAGAATCTCTCTTACTTAGGAAGAAAAGTGTACCTATAGCAAACTATGCAGCCAGTAGTAAGTGAAAAAATGATGAAATTTCACATGTAAAAAAATGTGTTTTGTTACGTTTTTGAGCTTCCACTGCTATGAGTATGAATCCTGAAACCTTCCTGGTCATGCTGTTAAAGTTTTATGAATTTATTTGTAAAAGTATAGACAGTGGAAATTAAAATGTCCTGTGATGCCTCTCCTGCTCCAAGTCGGCTCATTTGACGTCCTACCCCCCTTAAGGGGAGGTTTACTACCTTTTGGTTGAAAAAATTGATTTTTTTAAAATTGCATTTTTGGATATATAAAAGTGTTTAGAATCCACCCCTGAAACGGTTTTTCCCAATACGGAACGGAAATGTTTTCATTCGCGGTTGAACAAAAAGATGCACCTGTCTGAAATCTGGCCTTTTTCACGCACCAGTTTTTTTCTTTCGGAGGACGGGTTATTATACCGGTGCCTGGAAGGAAACACAAAAAATTCAAATGAAAGTTGGAACGCGTGTGTTTGGAAGTTAGCCCTCAAGCATTTTTTGCTTTCTGGTGCGAAGACTGTTGAGATTGCGAGTTTCCTGGCAGTGAGCAGCTTCAACGAAGAGTATTCAGCAATTCTGAAGACCATGACAACGATGAACGTCACCCTGGGACTCTATTCGACGCAGTTCTCCAAGAATTCGGACGACCACCGGATTCAAGCGGCCAAAAACCGATTGTCACCGGTCGTACGAGCGGCTCTGCAGCAGCGCAGGATGGCCCAGATCGAGCAGAACGCCCTCTATGAGGAAGAGGAAGGACTAGTTTATGGACCCGGACCAGCAGATTGAGCGTACGTTGCATAATATTGCATTTATAAGTAGTCAAAACTTCAAACGCGTTTTTCTCGAAATGACTTTTTTTTATCGCGCGTTATAGTAACTTCAACTCTACTGAACCGATTGGCATGATTCCATGTTTCCGACGAAGCTGACTAAATTTTCTAGGTGTTGTACCACTTTTATTCCGATCCATGAATTATAAATATTTTTACTTGGCTGACGAAGTCGAAAAGTCGATGTAAAACCCCATTTTTTTCAAATGGCTGCCGTTTTGTTTCCTATGGTCCAAATAACTTAAGCGAGGTAGAACTCCTAAAGAATCGTATATACTTCGCCAACATCAACTCAATTTTGATTTCAGACGAGCCGGCTGACCTGTGACATACCGCGCGTGGAGGTCTACATCGAAATTTTGTTTCGTTCCGACGGCACTTCCGCCTTTGCTCTTCGACATTTCCGGTCGAAAAATTCCAGTTTGTAGAGGCAATATCAGTAAACATTTTGACCAAATTTGACATTGATATCTGTAACACATAACGAGAAAAAAATCTCAAATAACATGTTTTGTTCGGGGCAAAGATAGTAAACCCGCCATTAAGGAGTTTGACGTGCCTTTCCACTTTGAGTCAATTAAAACTTACAAGAGTGATACAGGATTTCCAAAATACCTATCAAGAAGTCTTATATTCTCTTCACTGTACTAAAACGTTTTCCAGCTTCAGATTTCTTTAGGTGTCTATTCGCTCGGATAGCAGTGCGTGTTAAAGCGCCGCTTCCGCGACGGGCAGGTGCACTCGCGGCTAGTCGGATCTGCCCGGCGATTTGGGGACATAGAGATCCGTGTTTTTTTGTTAAGTGATAGAAGATACATCTGCTTCATTCAAAGTATGAAGCCGCGATAGAGAAAGATGCTACAAAGCGACACGAGAAATTCCGATTATTTTGTCTTTACATATGAACCATGTATCGACTCGTGCTACACCTTGTGTTTAGATTGCATTGGTTTTTCTTTTCTTCCCCTGACATGTTTGTTTGATGTGTTGTCTGCCATTAAGTGGCTGCTTGGTTTCTTTTCCCTCTGCTATCGATATCTGTGTTTTTGCTTCCGGGAAACTACTACGTAGGAAGTGAGATTTTTGACCGGCTGTAACCTCGTGTGGTGGCGCGGAAGGAGGGGCGTTGCGCGAGGGAATGTGGTGGACACGGGAGGGCAGTGTGGCTCTCCAGCGTGAAGCAGGCGTTGTCGGTTGTACCGAGTCGCCACGTGATGTATGTCGGTTGTGTGTAACCAGCGGGTCGAGTTGACGGAAGAGCTCCTCCGTATTGGTTGTATACAGAATCGCCCCACGAGTAGTTGCTGTTCATTTCGCCCCGGTGGGACGTTAACAAGTTTCTTTAAATCCTCCGTTTCAACACTGTAGTTTAAAAGGACACACCTAACATGAAGGAGCGCTCACTACCCGTCAACGTTGCAGAGAAGACGTGAACTCCGGAGACAGAGCGTGTTGTCACGTGACCGTGGCGTGTTGGGTACGCTGGCGACGCGTGCGCGGTCGGAGGTGTGGATCCTTGCCATCGGAGGTCGTGTACTGCCTGTTCGAGCATAACTGCAAGCCAAGTTCGTGGAAGGTTTACCCTGGCACCGGTGTAATTGAAGACAGTGATCTTTCCTCCTCCTCTCGTTACTGTCCGATGGAAGGTGTACTTTTGGCAGTTCAATTGTTTCGCTACTCTGTCGTGGGTTATGAGTTAATTCATGCTTCTTGTTGGTTGATCATGTGGTCGCTCATTCAGAACTGTGTGGTGTAATGTTTCCTTGCACGAGGTTAGCTCTAATTCTGTCAGCAAGTTAAGCCATCTTATAACAAGTTTTCGCTGGCTAAAAGTCGGTGCACTCACCAGCCTGGGAGTGGCAATTGTGTTTACGGGCGTGTTTAAATTGATCAGTATTCTGTCTAGCCCGAGCATCCCTGAGTGGGTGATTTGTGGCCTGGGAGTGGCAATTGTGTTTACGGGCGTGTTTAAATTGATCAGTATTCTGTCTAGCCCGAGCATCCCTGAGTGGGTGATTTGTGGCCGCCTTACACGGGTCCGTCATATCTGTCATGTTCTGATGATATTCCAAGACACTTTTGTTTAATTTTTTTAAATTTCCTCCAAGTTTGTAAATTCCTTTTATTGCCATTAATCGTGTGTTTGCTGAGACATGTTTAATTTTTTTAATGGCGGTGTTGGTAGCGTCACCACCTCACCGTACTTTATTAACAAAGTTCTGTATTTACTTTAGTAGCCTGTTTACTGATGTTCTTCATTTTTTTAAATTGTTGTATTGCTATAAATTACTTTGATTGGCGTTAGCGGCGTGTTTTAAAAGATAGTTTATTGCGTACTGCTAGCTTCCGTGTTTTTTTTAAATTTTTTACTGTTGTATTGTTATAAATTACTTGATTGCTGTTAGCGGCGTGTTTAAAAGGTTGTTTATTGCCGTACTGCTAGCTTCTGTTTTTTTTTTCAAAAAAAATTTTTAAATTGTTGTATTGCTATAAATTACTTGATTGCCGTTAGCGGCGTGTTTAAAAGGCTGTTTATTGCCGTACTGCTAGTTTCTGTAAGACACGAATAAAACATTTGTGAAAATCTCAACTCGACAGTAAACTACTAGAAATTGGTCTCCGTTTCCCAACTTGTGGTGTGGCTTGTAGTAACCGTAACCACTGTATGTGTCAACATACTTTCTATTTTTAATTTTTATTTCCCTTTTACCATTTTTACTTCTTTTTTGAAATCATGCCAACTATTGAAAACATATACACACTTCGCTCCTTTTAAGAAGACGAAGGAGAGGAAAATAATAGGAAACGCGTAATGTTGCAAACATAGAAAAATTTCGCTCAATTTCATATGAATAATACTACACACAGACAGTCCGGCACACATACTCCGTCCTGGGGTATAATTAGGCATCCGTCCATCCTTTAAACTAGCCGACACTGCACCGATGCCGGAAAGAGGCACAAAACAGGATGATACTATTTCGTTAGTTATCGGAATAGCTGGAAGCCAGAGGTGACAATCTGTCAAATAGGGTGCAAGTTCCTAAAACTTGTGCTTTATTATTAGTGGATGTCATTTCTCCTTCACATTTCTGTAGTTATTAGTAAAACGTTCATACATATTGCACAGTCAGCTGATTTGGTCTGTGTTGGCATTTTAACGTGATCAGTACACGCAAATAACTCAGGAAAATAGACAAAGTCAGAATTAGATCTTTATCTGAAAAGAAATCTATCGGCTACTTGCAATTATAATGAAACTGTTATTACTGGCTCTTCGGTCTCAAGCTTATTACAATTTAATTAAAGAGAATTTTACACCGGAATTTAAAAAGCATCTTCCATGGTTACTCTGCAAATTGGATACAAATGTTTATACATTTTTGGTTGTTTTAAATTGGAAACAGCGTTTTGTTTATAAAGTTGGAGTGCAAATTACTCACGGTGCTGAACCGTGCTTCTTCCCTCCATGTTAGCAGTGGTTGATATCGAAAGACTTCGTTTCATATGTACATTTCGCAGTTTTTGACTTTGTGCAGTATTTCTTGACATGCGTTTGCTTTTTTACATTCCACTTCGCCTTTGCAAATCGAACTGCAGTTATGTGAGTTGCCACACAGCACAGTATTACGGTGTTTATCTCTGATAGTCTGTTTTCGTGTAGGCTGTAAGCGTTTCGAACCTATGAAACGTTTTTTTTTTCAATTGTCTTTTTAATAATGGATTAGTATTTGTGTGTGTGTGTGTGTGTGTGTGTGTGTGTGTGTGTAAAGGGGGTTAAATTAGTGAACCTACACGAAATCAAGGAAATATAGGAAATTTCGTTTTAATGGCCAGTAAAATACTGTGCTGTAATTGTCAGTGCAAGATGTGTGTCCTTGGGCTCCCTGACTGGCTTATTTCCTAGGACAAACATTTAGATTCATGGGGAGATAAAAATGTAATTAGAACAGCATAATGTGTGTGCTTTTATGTATTTCTGTCTGTGAGTGTAGGGGCAACTCCCCCCCCACACACACACACACACACACGCACACTTCTCCTCTCGTCACCCCATCTGCCATCTGCCTCCTGCGTGTAGACAACTGGGGCGTGTGATGCCAAAAACACATATACTGTGGGTCAGAAGCCCCATAGATGTACTACCCATGCCAGTTATTTTCTAGTTTGTAAAATCCATAGCACCTAATATATGTATAGTTAAATAAGGATTCCATAATATAAATGATTGGTGAAGAAAAATCTGTAAACAAGTTTTAGCATTCCTAATTCCGTTGCACTTCCTTCTTCTGTGGTACAGTAAATAACTTGTTAAGTCTCTCTTACTTAAGTGGTAATATGACCAGTGAGATGGCATAAACATTTGACCATTGTTGTTGTTGTTGTTGGTCTTCAGTCCTGAGACTGGTTTGATGCAGCTCTCCATGCTATTCTATCCTGTGCAAGCATTTTAACGTGATCAGTACACGCAAATAACTCCCAGTACCTACTGCAGCCTACATCCTTCTGAATCTGCTTAGTTTACTCGTCTCTTGGTCTCCCTCTACGATTTTTACCCTCCACACTGCCCTCCAATACTAAATTGGTGATCCCTCGATGTCTCAGAACATGTCCTACCAACCGATCCCTTCTTCTAGTCAAGTTGTGCCACAAACTCCTCTTCTCCCCAATTCTATTCAATACCTCCTCATTAGTTATGTGATCTACCCATCTAATCTTCAGCATTCTTCTGTAGGACCACATATCGAAAGCTTCTATTCTCTTCTTGTCTAAACTATTTATCGTCCACGTTTCACTTCCATACGTGGCTACACTCCACACAAATACTTTCAGAAACGACTTCCTGATACATAAATCAATATTCGATGTTAACAAATTTCTCTTCTTCAGAAACGCTTTCCTTGCGATTGCCAGTCTACATTTTATATCCTCTCTACTTCGAACATCATCAGTTATTTTGCTCCCCAAATAGCAAAACTCCTTTACTACTTTAAGTGTCTCATTTCCTAATCTAATTCCCTCAGCATCACCCGACTTAATTCGATTACATTCCATTATCCTCGTTTTGCTTTTGTTGATGTTCATCTTATACCCTCCTTTCAAGACACTGTCCATTCTGTTCAACTGCTCTTCCAAGTCCTTTGCTGTCTCTGACAGAATTACAATGTCATCGGCGAACCTCAAAGTTTTTATTTCTTCTCCATGGATTTTAATACCTACTCCGAACTTTTCTTTTGTTTCCTTTATTGCTTGCTCAATATACAGATTGAATAACATCGGGGATAGGCTACAACCCTGTCTCACTACCCTCCTAGCCATTGCTTCCCTTTCATACTCCTCGACTCTTATAACTGCCATCTGTTTTCTGTACAAATTGTAAATAACCTTTCGCTCCCTGTGTTTTACCCCTGCCACCTTTAGAATTTGAAAGAGAGTATTCCAGTCATCACTGTCAAAAGCTTTCTCTTAAGTCTACAAACGCTAGATATGTAGGTTTGCCTTTCCTTAATCTATTTTCTAATATAAGTCGTAGGGTCAGTATGGCCTCACGTGTTCCAACATGTCTACGGAATCCAAACTGATCTTCACCGAGGTCGGCTTCTATCAGTTTTTCCATTCGTCTGTAAAGAATTCGCGTTAGTGTTTTGCAGCTGTGACCTATGAAACTGACAGTTCTGTTATTTTCACATCTGTCAACACCTGCTTTCTTTGGGATTGGAATTATTATATTGTTCTTGAAACACGCCACAAAAACAACAGAAGAATCACAATTTGAGACGTATTTATAACTGTCGAATTTCTTGGCAACTCTGGTAAATACTTACATAACTGAATTTCTCTCCTTGTCAACTGCTATTGTGGAAATTCAAAGAAGCAACATTCCGTTTGATGACATATAGTTGATATCTTTGTCCTAGTGGTAAACAAAGCTTCATAAACATGCCAGACACACTTCTACGTGACCCTAGTGACTTTGTTACGACTAATGGACCGAGATTTACGTGCCAAAGTTTGAATGAAACACCCTGTATGTACGATCACTGCCTAAAGTAGGTCCTTTAGAAGTGAGGTAGGTGTACAGGGTATTAGATACTCAGTGAGCAAAAACTGTTGAAGATGTTACACGAACTCTATACCCACGTCGCAGGATGTTTATAAGGAGGGAAAATTTGAGGTAGTACGACTCATGGCAACGAGAAACGGAGCTCAGATATATGTGTGTGATTGTGATATTTAAAAACTCATCAACTGCTTCTATAACTTCCTGATTAATTTGTACTACTTCATTTTAGATATGTCATTTATTCATACTTGTACTCCTATTGTAACTGTTTATCATGCGTGCTTATTCTATTAAATTCACCTATTCGTTTTTGATGTTTATCTGCACTAATGGAAAAATAGAACCACATCACCAAACCTTGTTGCAGTATTTTCCACTAACACCTATTCCTTCCTAGTTTTTTTTAGCTTAAGGATCTGAAATTTTTCTATACGGCTGTGGTAAGGAACCTCCTCTTTCGGTTTTGAATTTCTCACTATCCTGGTGAATTTCACGGATGCTATGGCCCTGACGACTATATTATTGAGTATACGAAGATCATATGAACCACTGTCTTGTTTCACAAGAGCAGTAAGTAAAACATTAACTCAATTTTTTTTACATATATGATTTACAAACAATTTGGTCATGCATTCTCATTGCTAGATTCTGTAACTTCGTTTGCGAGTTGCAAGTGGTCTGTCGTACCGTATACACTTCTGATGCCAGTCTTTTTCTTTGCTTAGTTAAAATCTAATGTTTTTTTCTATGCAACTGATGATAAGTTTAGAGAATAGCTAGTACATTGGTTGTACGACGCTAATGGGTCTGTAGCTTTTTTATGTCTTCTCTTTCTCTTTCTCTCATGAAAGAGGATGCCAACAGAATTGTTCCCTGCTTGGAGAAGTAAAATGCTCCACGGATATTCTATAAACAAATGTGCAACTTCCTTTTGTATAGCATCCTTCGATATTTAACCATTGTATTTAGACACCGTGTTGTTTCGATGCCTTTGCTTTTTTCATACGTCAAGCCGCTTTTTACATCTCATTTGATCATAATTCTATAGTGTCATTATTCTCATGTTCAAACATCAATGTTTTTGATTCGTCTTTTGCCATTTCCATAAGTACTCTTTTCAAATGACAGACCTTTTTGTCTAGCTTTGCATAACTTTATTTTCTAAGATGCAGAACTTGGTGCTTAATTTTATATAGTGTATCTCTCTATCCTTAGATAAATTTTAACAATCTACATATTTAACTTTCTGCCTGATGAGTCTGTTTCTTTCTATTTTTGTATCTATTTACACTATGCATCTTACGAATCTGTTATCGCTAGCAACTCGAAAGTGATTTAAGGCCGTCACATACAGTCGAAATCAGGCATTATATGGGTTCCATACACTTGGGTAACGTTCAGGTGTGGGCTATATTAGCTCCTTCTTTTCCAAATGGAACTACGACGGACTGTGGCAGTGTTCAGTGGTCAATATTTTCAAAAGAACTCTCGGCAGTTAATTGCTTGTAAGTAATTTAAAGATTTACGATAAGATTGGACGGGATCCCCAAGAGCCACATAGTGACATGCTACAGCGGATAGCCTCTCACACTATCTGAAGTAGGCTTAAGTCCAGTAAACACTCGAAATACTTGTTCGTGGCGAGATAGATCAGTATATACCTTACATAACAATCTAGAACCGGCTTTCAATTACTGTTTTTTAATTTTAGCAGAACTCTCCACATCGGACATTTGCGATACAGAGAATTCATTTCTTTCCCGGCCCTGCTGATCTTACTGGTTCAGTCCTCCTCCAGTTGCAGTGCCATATTTCCGCCTCGCCCTTTCTCAATGCTTTGCTTCAGCGGGAAAGTTAAGTTATGGTAGCTTTTAGTAACAGTCAAACTATTTGTCTGACACAGTAAAAAGTTTTTCTGTTGTAGTAAAGCTTTTTCTCAGTATATGTGTCACGCTCTCGGTGTAATGATTTAACTGTATGGCAATACTTGTCGAGAGACTCCGGGACGGGGCAGTTCGGCCGCCTGTCAAGTCTTCCTATGGACAATATTATACTGTCAAATTTATTTGACAAAGATGCTTTGTCAAAGACATTGAATCTAGTGTGTAAGTAGGCTGTTTAGGTTTTTATGTTGCTAACGGCACGTAGTTCTCTGTATGAAAATCGCTTACTGCGCTGTGTGCAGTCTGTGGCTGGTTGGCATTGTTGGAATATTCGCTATTGTTGTGTTGGGCAGTTGGAAGTGAAAAGTGTGTAATGTTGGGCAGTTGGAGGTGAGCCACCAGCAGTGGTGGACGTGGAGAGAGAGATGCCTGAGTTTTGAGAGGTTGCTATAAGTGGACGATCTGGACGTGTGTCCGCCAGAAAAAGGAAATTTGTATAGATATATGTCATGAATTGATATATTTTTGAAGATGCTACATGCGGAACTACACGACCGCTACGGTCGCAGGTTCGAATCTTGCCTCGGGCGTGAATGTGTGTGACGTCCTTAGGTTAGTTAGGTTTAAGTAGTTCTAAGTTCTAGGGGACTGATGACCTCAGAATTTAAGTGCCATAGTGCTCAGAGCCATTTGAACCATTTTTGACTTTTGAACGCTATGAAGGTAAATACATTGTTAGTTCTCTATCAAAATCTTTTATTTTCTAACTATGCCTATCCATAATTACTGCCTTCAGTAGTTATAATCTTTTATTTAGCTGGCAGTATTGGCGATCGCTGTATTGCAGTAGTTCGAGTAGCGAAGATGTTTGTGAGCTAAGTGGTTCATGAAAGGTATAGGTTATTTTTAGTCAGGCCATACTTTTGTAGGCATTATTGAAAGTCAGATTGCGTTGCGCTAAAAAATATTGTGTGTCAGTTTAGTGATGATCAGAATAAGTAAAGAGAGAACTGTCTGAGTACGTTCAGTTTTACTCAGCTGTCTTTGTATCAAATAATGTAGAAGTTTACTAGCACAGTCATTCATAATTTCTCTAAGGGGACGTTTCAAGTGTAATAGGGCACTTTTGTCCAACATTGCCTTCTCTAAAATTTATTTGTTCAGATCTAGAGCTTCGTCTTAGATATGATCAAAGAAAGTGATGTCTTCTGTTTACTCCAAGGAGCTGGTATATTATAAACACACTGTGAAACCATTGTGTGCTGTAGATATGGAGTGGAGAAACACATCCAAAATGCGGAGGAGGTCGTATTTCGGAGCTTATTGTCGCACTATAAATATGGAAAGGCCTTTAAATAAGCTGGGGTGAAACGAAATATTTTTCCTATTTAGGGAGGCAGCTGGAAATCCTATTCCTTTCCTTAAAACCAACTTAGATAGTTTGCATTGACAGAGCTGTGTAAGGAGTCAAAAACAGGAAAGATGTAACGCAAGTTTACTGTCACCGCTGATGTTTGTTTGCTAACTGAAAGGGAATTAAAGAACTATTGTTGTTGATCAAGGACTGGAAATTACGGTTCACTAATGGCGCAGCAGTGATACCTGAAAGTGAAAACGAATTAAGTTTTGTGCTAAATGCTTGCCGCAGGACTTGTACACGTAAAGAAGAAAGCGTCACAGGCGCTAGAGGAATAAATGTTGCAGCTGGGAAAGAGAAACGTAATCGGTATTTGCAAAGCAAGGACAAGGCCAAGAGGTCTTTTATAAGAATAAAGAGCAGCTAATGTTCAAGAATTAAAAAAAAAATCGGTCCGACTTTGGGTGTATTAAAATAAGTGTGAAATTCGTTAAGAAATTCGCGAGACGATCAGCATAAAGCGTCAAAAAGTACTTGGAAACCCGCGCGGGATTAGCCGAGCGGTCTTAGGCGCTGCAGTCATGGACTGTGCGGCTGGTCCCGGCGGAGGTTAGAGTCCTCCCTCGGGCATGGGTGTGTGTGTTCGTCCTTAGGATAATATAGGTTAAGTAGTGTGTAAGCTTAGGAACTGATGACCTTAGCAATTAAGTCCCGTAAGATTTCACACACATTTGAACAGTACTTGGAAAACACGTGGATGTACTCATAATCAGTCCCTTTTGAACTTGCACACATCAGGTCACAATTCATTACTCATGTTAATGGATTTTCCATGAGTCGATTACGACTCGGGTGTTGTGAACTGTGTACACTATACTGCACTCAGATTTTGTTACTATCTGTTAACATTGACATGAGGAGCGATAGTAGTTTAGTTACGTCGCGTTCGTGCTGGAAAAATCACTGCCTCTATCAGTGACAGGAACTATTAAACGAACTGCTTTGCCAACAGCAATTTCTCTGTTGACCTCATGCAGTTCTTCCGTTACTACATTTGGGGGCAACTATGACGAAATATTCGGTGGCAGTTTAATACCCCTTATTGTGCCACGTCAAAGATATTTGTCAAAAAAATATGATGAATATTTGATCAACTACCGGCCTATTTGATGCCACTTCTCCGACTTGAGCGTCTTTGTGATGAACATAACATGAAATAATAAGGACAACACAAACACCCAGTCCCCTAGTAGAGAAAATTTCCTACCCACCCAGGAATCGAAACTCGGACCGTGCGATCTAGAAGCAGCGACACTAACCACCTAGCTGCTAGGTGTGCGCGCAGTCTCACTCCTGCCTGTTTTATATTTTCCCCACAATTTTTATACTAAGATGCTTTCACAGTTGGAAATAAACTATTATTGGATGACTTAATATACTTCCTACCAAGCTCGAATTATTTTTTCACGAAAGGCATATTCCTTGTACGTATTTGTTCATATGCTCAGCATAATACCACTTCTACGTCTAGCTTTCGTAAATTTGATCATTAGTGTCCTGACAAAGTACCACTTTTTTCAAATGTTACCAAATTATATTTCTGATGTTTCGCCATTGCTTACGTCGCATGTCCATTCATTATAACGTCGCACGTGTCCAGCTTCGAATACTTCTCTGATTAATGAGCTAGTTGGTGCACTAAGATATTGGACTTGCATTCGGGAAGACTAGGATCAAAATTCCTCTCCGGACATTCAGATTCACCTTTTCCGTGGGTTCCCTAAATCGATAAAAGCAAATGCTTGAGCGATTCCTCTGTGAAAGACAAGAATGCGACAGGTACACATCGTAACGGTAAACTGCAGCCGTTTGAAGATGTTCGTAGGTGTGTCGCGATAGCGCAACATCAAGTGCCATTCCAAGATTTAAGAATGACGCATACGGCACGCCCTGCTTTTCTTTATCGGACAGAGTCCGCTGAAGATAGCATGTTGCTGACTTAATGTCTGACGTAGATAAAAGCAGTGGCGTTGCTAGGCAATTTGGCACCTGGTACAGTATTTCAAATTTTTGGGGGAGAGGGAGTAATTTTTTCGTACAAGTGTTTATGTAAGCAAAATAAAATGTTAACTACTTTGTAAACAGTAAACTCCTGGCCTTTGGCGGAGTGTGCCAGAAGGAATGCCTCATCTTGCCAGTCTGCAAAGTTAGACCGCATGAGTAAGAAAGTGCAGCAGATGGAGGAGACTCGTACTGTGACGAATCTAAGAGGCACACAGCTTGATGATATAGCCGTAAAGATACTCATCAAGGGTCTCAACTTCGCAACGACCCCAGAAATGTGCCCATTTCAGGTTTCGTCAGTGCAGTAGAGCAAGTTGCAGCCACACTCCCACCCAATGTGGCGGAGGAAGTCCGTCGAGAGACTTGCACGGCTCTCACCAACGTCAGGCCTCTAAAATCGAACATCACATCTGAGGAGAGGCTTACTCTGAAGAAGCTCTGGGAAGACAACGGTATTGTAGTACCGCCAGCAGACAAAGGGAACTGTACAATCATTTTACAGCGGGTGGATTATGACGAGAAACTACGTCAATTTCTGGAGGACCCAGCATGTAGAACTTTGGAGTGTGACCCCACTGACAAGATGGACAAGAAGACCGAGGCTCTCCTGAGAAGATCATCAGACAACTTTGGGCAAAAGCACCAGTGCCACCCAGACTGTACGGTCTGCCTAAAATGCACAAGAAGGGCGTGCCTCTACACTCAATTGTCAGTAATATTGGGGCA
The DNA here is from genome assembly GCF_023897955.1 of Schistocerca gregaria. Classification (NCBI taxonomy): domain Eukaryota; kingdom Metazoa; phylum Arthropoda; class Insecta; order Orthoptera; family Acrididae; genus Schistocerca; species Schistocerca gregaria. Next base: position 204,886,556 of record NC_064921.1, read on the forward strand.
CCTACGTATCTGAAAAATCTGCCGTCTCCGTATGTGGGGAAATGTGTTCACCACATCCGAAACTCAAAAGACTTCCTGAAACGCCTCAAGCAACTACACATCACAGATTCCGACATCATTGTTAGCTTTGATGTGGTATCACTGTTCACTGGGGTCCCACTGAGAGACTCGCTAGAACTGACTGCAGAAAAATTTGACGGTGCTCTGCTGGACCTGTTCAGGCACACACTAACATCCATGTATTTCCTGTACGGGAACCAATATTACGAGCAAACTGAAAGTGCAGCTATGGGTAGCCCACTGTCTCCTGGGGTTGCCAACATGTTCATGGAGAGATTTGAGGAGAGGGCATTAGAGACAGCCAGATATAAACCCACGTGCTTCTTCCGGTATGTGGATGACACCTTCGCGATCTGGCCTCGTGCGAAGGACAGGCTCAATGAGTTTCTAGAACATCTTAACTCGTGCCACCCGAATATCAAGTTCACCATAGAACAGGAGAAGAATGGCTAGCTGCCGTTGCTGGATGTACAAGTAAAAAGGAAAGCAGATGGATCAATTTGCCACAGTGTGTATCGAAAACCCACACACAGAGATTTATATCTGCAGGCCAGCAGCTGTCACCACCCTGCACAGGAGAATGGTGTTCTTAAGACATTGGTACACAGAGCACGTATCCTATCAGACCAAGAAAGTCTACCGACAGAAATAGAGCAAGTCAAAACAGTGTTCTACAAAAATGGATATACACAAAAAAATTAAGATGGCACTCCAACCAGCCACTACACCACAAGTTCCAGAAGCAGAGCAAGATGAAGCAAAAAATGTGGCGTATTTGCCCTATGCTGGTTCTATTTCTGTCAGAGTTAGTAGCAATATCAAGTGTGTTTTCTGTCCATCCAGCAAGATCGGGGGACTGGTGGGAAATGTTAAGGACTACCTGGGTTTACGGAAACCAGGGATTTATAATATGCCTTGCCAATGTGGCATGTCCTACATTGGCCTACACTGGCCAGACGACCAGAAGAGTAGATAGCAGATGCAAGGAACATCAGAGGCACACCCGATTAAGACAGGCAATAATATCAGCCATTACTGAACACTGTCTAGAGCTAGATCACGCCATGAAGTATGAAGAAACCAAGTTTCTAGCACAGGCGCCCAGATTTTGGGACAGTGTTATAAGGGAGTCAGTAGAGAAAACAGTGGGTCCGAAACGTGCATGCGACGTGGACGTTGTCACAATATAAACTCTCTCCACTTCTTAAACAATTACGACGAGACAACAACTCTGTCTTTATCATCTAAGAGCACCAAGAAGGAAAGTCTGGCAACCTGTACCATGTTTAGAAAAAGTTTCGCAATAATCGCAGTGACTTGATGGACACAAATCCCATGTCTCCTCTAACTGCTTTGACAAAACAACAAAATGCCAGCGGACCTTCACCACTCTGGAGAAATCTCTAAATAATATCTCCATTCGACACCAAACTACCTCAAGTAAACACCTCGAACGTCGCCGATTCTCCTTCAGTTCCCTCGACCTATGACGTGCTTACCAGTCTTGCCAGTATAAAAAGAAAATGCACTCTTCAATAAAACATCGTCCCACTCCAGATGATTCAAACAGCTGACAGAAAATTAACAGAAAGCACCGTAAGGATGCACAGGGCAGGAAATGCAGGAAAACTACATCCTTCGACGATCTAATAAAGCACCTAATATTTATATTTCCACCTTACTTGTCACGGAGATCATTACTAACACAAACTGATCACACAAAAAACTCATTCCAGTAAGAAAAGAAAACTCGATGCCAAAGGCAAGCATTACCTCTCACGACATGAAAAATTCCTGTCATTGGAGATTGTCATTAACATGCAAGCAAGAAAGGTATGTCATTTGACAATCTGTAAGGTGTCAGGCAAATCCAACACCTTCCATGAAAACCCTGACATGATAAGCATGAATGTTTAGAAATCCTACAGCTGACACAATCCAGAACTTGTTTTATGGACGCTTGACCTAACTAACCACACACAAATTATAACTAACAAGACAATAGCAGGAACAGGTGCCAGGGAAGAGAGAATAAAGATAAAAAGTACATGATCATGGCAATGACGAAGAGAGAAATCACACAACACTCACCAAAAATTCTTCCACTGACATAAGATAAAAGGAAATATACTAGACAATCCTCCTGTCAAACTATACGCGCAATAGTAATTAGGTAATTAGTACACACACACACACACACACACACACACACACACACACACACAATCTGCAGCTCATATTGTCAGTTCAGTCACGTAGACACAATCCTCCATTAAACAACATTTTACATACATGGATTCACACACTGATGCATAAATACACACATTCCTTGTGCTATTAGCAGATTAACCTCACAGGTATGACAGCTGAACACGAAGATATCCAAATAGACCAACACACCGTTTTATTACTTCATATACTCAATTACAAACAGACTCTGAAGAGGAAAGGAAAAAACATGTTACCATTGGAGGCATACAAAGAGAAAATGAGACAAAACAGAATTATAGCCACCACATACAGCACACTGAGTACTGCAACGGCAAAGGCAGTTTAATGCTGCTATTTCTTAATAACATTCCAACTACTTCTCTACCTCCGAAAATTACCGGTCTATTTCGGTTTGGCTGATCTTTTCGGCGCCCCTGCCGTTACTGCTATGTCGATCCTTGCGTACAATCACACTTTCCATTTGCCTGTGGTCTCAGATTAAAAGGAGAAAACAGATTAACCTCATGAGAACGACCATCCTCTTGACCGCAGCTCTCATACCTTATCTCTTGCAATAAGCTTTGGAAATCTACGAGATTATCCTTATTCTGCTCAGCAAGAATCTATTTGTAGTTTGATGCAGCTTCACGTAACTTAACATTATGATTTCCGAAGACCAGTCAAAGATTGTGCTTGAATGTTTGTCTAACAATCGACAGGTGATGTTCAAAGTGATCGCTGTCTCAAAAATCTACGGATACCAGACACTGAATGCTGGACCCTATTTTGACTAGACCAAAGGTGGGAATCCTCCAAAACTTCGATCAGTGGATCTGAAGGTGGCGTAAAATACCTTCGAAACTGGTAGCCAAATAAAATAACAATTTAGAAATTTAGATGGCTGAAGGGTGTTTGATTTGAAATTCCAAAATATCAAAATGGTTAACTAATCAAGCTTAAAAGAAACGATCAAAAGCACCTAATCATTCTCCTCACGTGATAGCCCACACTGTAAGGTATTCCCACCAGAACTGACGACTCAGAATTATAAGTACTGTTCTGCTCGCTTAGAAATGATGAGCTGATTCTCGAAATGCACCTCCGCTGCTCTCTTCTGCATCCTCCAAACAAGTGTCTCCAACTCCATTCTGTGATCAAGTGCCTTCCAAAATTATCACATTTTTTCTCTGTTCTAGCTCTTCCCGCAAAAGGTCTGCACAAATCTTCCTCAACCAATGGAAAGACATCGTCAGTATTAACCACTGAAATTTTAAGAAGTGGCACTCCATTACCCTACCTGGAAGATAATTTTTTTAGTCCCCCGATGAGGTGTCTCCCCACGTAAGAAATTTTGAGAGCCGAAGTTAGAAACTCTCACCTGACAGACGTTTTTTAAAATCACCAAATGAGCTGCCTGCTCACATTGCAAGAGACAGAATTTGTTGTCCACCTGGAATTGCATCGGGATTATACCAAATATCCACATGATAGGAGAAAAGAACTATTAATAACTATTGCACAAGTCGCACAGGGCGGGGACTCCAGTTCTAAAGACCTCAGATCGCACGCCCTCCCGCTCGGGGCAGCAGTGGACAGTGCAGCGTGGCTGGCAAATTCTACTTGCTGAATAGCGAACAGGACTCTGCCCACTGCTCCAGACGGTCATCCTTGGAAGGCGCTCCATCCCACAAGCAACATGCTCGCCGCCGTCAGTGGCTTTCTACACTGTATGCAACGCGGCTCATCCACTCCTCTGCAGAGTTGTGCAAATCATTAAACATGCGTCTACATCTACATCTACATCTACATCCATCCTCCGCAAGCCACACGACGGTATGTGGCGGAGGGTACCTTGAGTACCTCTATCGGTTTCCCCTTCTATTCCAGACTCTTATTGTTCGTGGAAAGAAAGATTGACGGTATGCCTTTGTGTGGGCTCTAATCTATCTGATTTTATCCTCATGGTCTCTTCACGAGATATACACAGGAGGGAGAAATATACTGCTTGACTCCTCGGTGAAGGTATATTCTCGAAACTTCAACAAAAGCTCGTACCGAGCTACTGAGCGTCTCTCCTGCAGAGTCTTCCACTGGAGTTTATGTATCATCACCGTAACGCTTTCGCGATTACTAAATGATCCTGTAATACCTATTAGATAGGTAGAAAATGCGAAATTATATGAGTGTCAGTGGTTCGGTCTTCGCAATCAATCGCTTCATCATACAGATACCTATGAATAAGTACAATAATCATACGGTTTTCTATAAATCACGGCAATAACAATGAAATATCTAAGGGATCAGCCCAACTCTACCCTGTCACGTACCAAAATGTGTAAGGATGATGTGCGTGAAGATATTAGCTGAGAGGAACATATACTGTCTTGGTATCGATGATGGCACTGAATGTGCGTCCTGCATTTCAATGAGATATGTGTTTCCTGGTGGTGAACACTCTCTCGAACTTCCCTTTGTACACATAGCACGGGTATCTCCAGCAATCACCCATCCTACCGTCCTTGCTCTCTGTAGAATCTTTGTGGTGGAGTGAGCTCCACCCACACTGATATTTGACAATAGTCCCCAGTGTACACTGTTGCTCAAGGCTTTTTGTTACCATAACGGCGCTGATGACCTAAGTACTGACCACTTACAATCAACCTCCAACATAGGGGACGAGTGGATAGTCACATTGTTTAAGGCTCATATGTGTAAAGCCGTCGGCACACAGGACGAGCTGGTTAACGTGATTTTGCGTTCTCAGTGCTCTCCAGCGCAGCTGTCAGCTTCATTTGGCTCGCAAACAATACAGTTACTTCGTGAAAATGGACGCGTGTAAAATTTCTGTGTTTGCGCGTATCTTCCCTTGTCCATATGCTAGTTGTGTTCTGTCTGTGCTATGTTGTTGTTGTGGTCTTCAGTCCAGAGACTGGTTTGATGCAGCTCTCCATGCCACTCTACCTGTGCAAGCTTCTTCATCTCTCACCTACTACAGCCTACATCCTTCTGAATCTGCTTAGTGTATTCATCTCTTGGTCTCACTCTACGATTTTTGCCCTACACACTGCCCACCAATACTAAATTGGTGATCCCTTGATCCCTCAGAACATGTCCTACCAACCGATCAGTTCTTCTAGTCAAGTTGTACCATAAACTCCTCTTCTCCCCAATCCTATTCAATACCTCGTCATTAGTTATGTGATTTACCCATCTAATCTTTAGCATCCTTCTGTAGGACAATATTTCGAAAGCTTCTATTCTCTTCTTGTCCAAACTATTTGTCGTCCATGTTTCACTCCCATGCATGGCTACACTCCATACAAATACTTTCAGAAATGACTTCCTGACATTGAAATCTATACTCGATGTTAACAAATTTCTCTTTTTCAAAAACGCTTTCCTTGCCATTGCCAGTCTACATTTTATATTCTCTCTACTTCGACCATAATCAGTTATTTTGCTCCCCAAATAGCAAAACTCCTTTACTACTTTAAGTGTCTCATTTCCTAATCTAATTCCCTCAGCATTACCCGACTTAATTCGACTACATGCCATCATCCTCGTTTTGCATTTGTTGATGTTCATCTTATACCCTCCTTTCAAGACAATGTCCATTCCGTTCAACTGCTCTTGCACGTCCGTTGCTGTCTCTGACAGACTAACAATATCATCGGCGAACCTTAAAGTTTTTATTTCTTCTCCATGGATTTTAATAGCTACTCCGAATTTTTCTTTTATTTCCTTTACCTCTTGCTCAATATACAGATTGAACAACATCGGGGAGAGGCTACAACCCTGTCTCACTCCCTTCCCAACCACTGCTTCCCTTTCATGTCTCTACATTCTTATAACTGCCATCTGGTTTCTGTACAAACGGTAAATAGCCTTTCGCTCCCTGTATTTTACCCCTGCCACCTTCAGAATTTGAAAGAGAGTATTCCAGTCAACATTGTCAAAAGCTTTCTCTAAGTCTACAAATGCTAGAAACGTAGATTTGACTTTTCTTAATCTAGTTTTTAAAATAAGTCTTATGGTCAGTATTGCCTCACGTGTTTCCATATTTCTACGGAATCGCACTGATCTTCCCCGAGGTCGGCTTCTACAAGATTTTCCATTCGTCTGTAAAGAATCCGCGTTAGTATTTTGCAGCTGTGAATTATTAAACTGATTGTTCGGTAATTTTCACGTCTATCAACGACTGCTTTCTTTGCGATTGGAATTATTATATTCTTCTTGAAGTCTGACGGTATTTCGCCTGTCTCACACATCTTGCTCACCAGATGGTAGAGTTTTGTCAGGACTGGCTCTCCCAAGGCTGTCAATAGTTCTAATGGAATGTTGTCTACTCCCGGGGCCTTGTTTCGACTTAGGTGTTACAGTGCTCTATCAGACTCTTCACGCAATATCATATCTCCCATTTCATCTTCATCTACATCCTTTTCCATTTCTATAACACTGCCCTCAAGTACATCGCCCTTGTATAGACCATCTATATACTCCTTCCACCTTTCTGTTTTCTCTTCTTTTCTTAGAACTTGGTTTCCATCTGACCTCTTGATATTCATACAAGTGGTTCTCTTTTCTCCAAAGGTCTCTTTAATTTTCCTGTAAGCAGTACCTATCTTACCCCTAGTGAGATAAGCCTCTATATCCTTACATTTGTCCTTTAGCCATGCCTGCTTAGCGATTTTGCACTTCCTGTCGATCTCATTTTTGAGACATTTGATTTCCTTTTTGCTGGCTTCGTTTACTGCATTTTTATATTTTCTCCTTTCGTCAATTAAATTCAGTATTTCTTCTGTTACCCACGGATTTCTATTAGCCCTCGTCTTTTTACCTACTTTATCTTCTGCTGCCTTCACTACTTCATCCCTCAAAGCTGACCATTCTTCTTCTACTGTATTTCTTTCCCCCATTCTTGTCAATTGTCCCCTTATGCTCTCCCTGAAGCTCTGTACAACCTCTGGTTTAGTCAGTTTATCCAGGTCCCATCTCCTTAAATTCCCATCTTTTTGCAATTTCTTCAGTTTTAATCTACAGTTCATAACCAATAGATTGTGGTCAGAGTCCACATCTGACCCTGGAAATGTCTTACAATTTAAAACCTGGTTCCTAAATCCCTGTCTTACCATTATATAATCTATCTGACACCTTTTATTTCTCCAGGCTTCTTCCATGTATACAACCTTCTTTTATGATTCTTGAACCAAGTGTTAGCTGTGATTAAGTTATGCTCTGTCCAAAATTCCACCAGGCGACTTCCTCTTTTATTCCTTACCCCCAATCCATATTCACCTGCTACGTTTCCTTCTCTTCCTTTTCGTACTATCGAATTCCAGTCACCCATTACTATTAAATTTTCGTCTCCCTTCACTGTCTGAAGAATTTCTTTTATCTCATCATACATTTCTTCAATTTCTTCGTCATTTGCAGAGCTAGTTGGCGTATAGACTTGTACTACTGTAGAAGGTGTGGGCTTCGTGTCTATCTTGACCACAACAGTGCGTTCGGTGTGCTATTTGTAGTAGCTTACCTGCATTCCTATTGTTTTATTCATTATTAAACCCACTTCTGCATTACCCCTATTTGATTTTGTATTTATAACCCTGTATTCACCTGACCAAAAATGTTGTTCCTCCTGCCACCGAACTTCACTAATTCCCACTATATCCAACTTTAACCTACGCATTTCGCTTTTTAAATTTTCTAACCTACCTGCCCGATTAAGGGATTTGACATTCCACACTCCGATCCGTAGAACGCCAGTTTACTTTCTCCTGATAATGATGTCCTCTTGAATTGTAAGTAGGCTGTTTAGGTTTTCTTATTGGTAACACCACGTAGCGCTCTGTATGAAATTCACTGGCTGTGCTGTATGCAGTCTGTGGCTATTTTGCATTGTTGTCTGCCATTGTAGTGTTGGACAGCTGGATGTTAACAGCGCGTAGCGTTGCGCAGTTGAAGATGAGTCGCCAGCAGTTGTGGATGTGGGGAGAGTAATGGCGGAGTTTTGAAATTTGTAAGACTGGATGTCATGAACTGCTATACATATTATGACTTTTGAACACTATTAAGGGAAATACATTGTATTCTCTATCAAAATCTTTCATTTGCTAACTATGCCTATCAGTAGTTAGTGCCTTTAGTAGTTTGAATCTTTTATTTAGCTGGCAGTAGTGGTGCTCGCTGTATTGCAATAGTTCGAGTAACGAAGATTTTTGGTGAGGTAAGTAATTTGTGAAAGGTATAGGTTAATGTTAGTCAGGGCCATTCTTTTGTAGGGATTTTTGAAAGTCAGATTGCGTTGCGCTAAAAATATTGTATGTCAGTTTAAGCACAGTAATTCTTTATTTTTTCTAAGGGGACGTTTCGTATGTCGACCCTAGAAGAGGATACCTCACTGGAATCTTCTGATTTTTTCTTGTAGTTTGTGTAATTAGTGTAGCTTTTGTTTATTGCTAGCGCTTAATTGTAGAGAGAATCTCCTTTGTAGTTGCAGTCTTTCATTGTTGTACAGGAAAACAGTTGTGGCATGTGTGTAGATTTGCACCAAGTATTTCGCAGCTGCGCTTGCAATTAACTAGATATTATTTTCAGTGCTATGTTAATGTGTTCTCTTATTTTTGTTCTTCAAGTTTTGCTTTTCTGTGTTATTGTGTGAAATATTATGACAATAATGGCGTGTGAAAAACGGAACACTAGGCTCCAAAGTAAACTGAGAAATAATAGTGACGACGAGCGTGGCTTATCAGCACCACTGTGTAATGAATTAACAGGCATTCTAAGTAGTAATTTGGTAATTGTGCATAGGGAAATGGAGCAGGCGGCAAATAATGGTGTAGACAATGAAACAAGTAGTGAACAGGGAAGCATTATCGATCGATCGGTCGGAAACAGCTCGCCTCAGGAATCCGAAATCACAGAACACAATATTGCAAATACTGTAGACTTAGATTTTGGATCCTCACCGTTTTCTCAAATGAGTCAAGAAACATTTTCTGCTTGTCAAAATGTGAATGTTGCCGGAGAAAATGCACTGCCAAAAAGCATAGAGAAACAGATTCCAGACACAAATACATTATTATTGCAATTAATGCAACAAATGGAACAAAATCAGAGACAAACACAGCAAAAGCTTCAAAAGTTAGACACAATGGAACAAAATCAGAGACAAACACAGCAAAAGCTTCAAAAGTTAGACACCACACTTGAACAAACACGTGAAGATTTTAACTACTCAGTTACATAACCTTGAATCGAAATGTCAAAAAAGTCTGTAATGACGTAAAAACACAAATTTGTGAGCATTTTCAGCCTATCTTTTCGCGGTATGAAAATGCATTATAGAATCACGAAGCAGCCATAAAAGAACTGCAAACTATTGTTTATGAAAATCATGAGACCTTGCAAGCTAAATTTGACTGAGTTGCATCTACTGATTCGGTTACGCACCGTAGATACTCTGAAAATTGGTTCAGAAAGACACATGGAGGAAATTAGTTCATTATCAGAGAAAGTAGTTGAATTTTCGGATCAGCTAAATAATTTAACTACGGAGGTAGATGATAATCTTGATGACACAAAACCGGTAGTGTTTAATCACACAGAAGAATGTGAAAAATTAGGAAATTCAAACAAAATCAGAATCAAATTAATACGCAACACCAAAGAGAAATCCGGGAAGTACAAGCTCAGCTGACACAGGTAATACAAGAATTACGTATTTCCGAGGACACTCGCACTCCAATACGGGAAGAGGGACATAGAAATACGGAACAGCTACAAAATAACAACATAGGGCACTTCGGAAATTATGAAAGAAACTGGCAAGGTGCACCGAATTTTGAGATGGAACCGTCGACACGACGTAACAATGACCGATATGCTACTAGCCGACATGATGATTTTGACTATAAGCTGTTCATTACTACACGTAAATTTAAAATATTTAAGAATTCTGGTAACGGCATTCATCCACAAGCGTGGCTCCATCAATTCTCTTATTGTTTTCCTCCCAACTGGTCATTAGAGCACAGATTAGAAATTATGTGTGGCTACTTAGAGAATGAACCAGCTGAAAGAATGCGATCGCTCATTCACGATTGCCACAGTGAAGGAGAATTTTATCATGCCTTCCTCTCAGCATATTGGTCTCAAGCTACACAAGATCGAGTAAAACATAGCATCATAATGATGAAACATTTCGAACAACCTGAATTTTCCAGTCTTGTGAAATATTTTGAAGACATGTTGCACAAGAATCAGTACCTGTCAAACCCATACAGCCCCTCAGAACTCATCCGCATTTGCTTAATCAAATTGCCTGAACATTTACGACATATTATTTTAGCAGGACGTTGCAAAGACGACATTGAAGCTTTTCAGGGACTGTTGCAAGAATTGGAAATTGACACTGACAATCGCGGAACGCGAAAACAGGAACACAACAATTACAAGTCACATCCATCACAATTCTGCAATGAAAGAAATAATAACTGGACACGAAAAGTCTATTCTCACAACACAAATCGTGACCAAAACAGACACCACCCGTATGACAACTGTTGGCAGAGTACTAATAATTACAGGGTAATATCACCTCTCCGCGGTAGTGACTATCACAGAGACAATCAGAGAAACAGACAATATGAGAACCAAAATAATTATTATCAAGGGAGACAGAATAACTTTAGACACAACGGTCCAGCGCGCAGTTCCAATTCAGGGAGAAATTCTGCATCACGTGACCGACAAGAAAGAAACTATGGAATCTACCAACATGACGACAGACAATATGATCGTAACGACAGACCTGAATTGCATCAGAACTGGCGATATTCAAACAGGGCAGGGCTCTCTAGACAAGGTGAATTTGTAGAAGTTACGTCTCCAAATCCTAATAACGACGCGCGCCAAAAAAGAGATAGCAGACAATGACTCGCACCTCGGGCAGCCACGTGCGCCGGCTGGCTCAGAAAAAAATAACATAGACGCTAACCTTGAGAAAAATTCCAGTATTCTTTACCGACGTATACCGCATGATAATTGCGTTTAAGTTGAAACTCTGAGTACTATGAAGAGTAAAGGATTGCACCACATTTCACATGAAAAACTGTTTATTGAAAGATAATCTTCTTTTTAGCTTAGTCTTTGCCATAAAATTTTTCACTTCACGCTACTAGTACGCGTTGTCACATACAAGCTGTTATCATGCAACAATGTTTTGAAGTTAACTATCCAGTCTACAACTTAAGGAACACATTTAGACAAGTAATTACGAATGCATTGTTATAGTGAACAGACGATACAGTGTTGTTATTTTACATTCCTCCTTGTTAGTTGCACGATTACGTAACGAATATAAGGCTCACATACTTAGAACATGTACCGGTACTGCTAATGAGATTGTAATGCAACATTTTGGTTTACTTGAAAATACATTCTGGATTTAAAGTACTTTCTGTGAGATACCAGATGACACACTGATTAGTTTACGTGACAGCTACACGATTTTATCACGTCGCTACTAATGAGTGACAATTTACAGTGTTGCTATTGCGGTGTTTCTGTTTTATATCTGCACAGTTTTTCTGAATTATTCTGGAAAGTAAAACATGTTTTAGTAGTAACTTTTATGGTATAGCTACAATGAGACAGCTTTTCCGTAGCACAACAATACATTACAGCACAGTACTTTCTTCATAACGGCAATATGCGTAATAACTAAGATATCTATACGCAAAGCTTTTCAGTTTTGTTTATCATGAGGTAAGTACATTGACGTCTGCAGAACTTAGCTTTCGGAGGACGATAGCTGCGACACTTCCACCGAGATTATCTTACAACAAGACACACAGTTTAGTGCTACAGTACACATATTTGAGTGGTTAATTTTGTACTTAAAACATTTATTTTTAAAGATATTTGAAGTACAATGATACAAAGGTTTTCCGTGATACATTTCATTCCATTGTAGTAGTCTGTAACACCTGAGGGTATAATTACATTAATCCTCAGGGGCATACACGCTTACTTTGTGTACCATGTGTGTGGCAAGCACAAGGAGCCCTAGCTAATATGGTATTTGCTTATACAACTTTAGACTTCGGTACCATATTCCTCTTAAATAGAATTACACAGCTATCTGATTATTTGACAGAGAAAAAAACAACATCTTTTTACTACATCAGTGACACATGTTTACACAATTACACAGTTGGCTAACTTCACACTTATGAAACTGTATTTTGTCAGTACTTTGTGAACTGTTCATATTTTTCAGAACCATTGTGATACTATGAGTGCTTTGAATGATGTATTTGGTATGGGATCATGATTTTTAAAGTACGTTTGAGGTAGATGACACTTTTGACATCAGCACAGAATTTATTTTAGGTTTTGAAATTATTGGAGGAAGCTACAACGATTTTTGAGATTTGGCTGAGGTTTTATGATGTTATGACGACTATGTGTATTACGCTGTTGCGGTATGTTTATGATCAATAAGCTGATGCTATATGAGGAATTTGGTTATGCTACGTATTTATTATCACGAAATATTGAAGAAGTGTCTACGAATATGTATATGTGTAATAAAGCAAGGAATAAGGAATAGTGGTTAGGGAATCTGGTTTGTGAAAAAGTATGTTGGAAACCGAGAATCGTACTTTAAGAGTTATGAAATGTGTGTAAATACGTGAATGTATCACAATGGCGACAAATATTTTTTGGACACTGTTATATTTATAGGATTTTGTTTCTACACATTTGCAATGCAAATTCTCGACCTGTGAAATTTTAAATGAGACCGCCACTGTAGGGCAAACTGGTGTCGTAAATATTTTGGTAAGAAAGCTAAGTGACCTTGACGTAATGCGCTGCCTTTCAGAGGCACAACAAAAGAAGGAGAGCCATTAACCTAGCTATTGACATTCCTTTCTAGAAAGCATCGCAAATACGATACGCTCATTACTTGGAAAGATAATTTCATCAGCACACCTGATTATGACAAGCGTCTTTCTACGAGAGTTGAGAGAATTTCTACTAACTTATGAAATGCCACATGACTATTGAATGATACTTTGTGCTTTACTTTGTACGTAGTTGCTTATTTCATTTGATATCTGGTTTCCAGCTGTTTTGCAGCATTGGTTTTATAAAATAAAATTAAATGCATTTGCTAATGTGAACACTTTCTGTCAACAGATCTATTAAATAATAATTTTATGATCCACATTCTTCGAAAAAGGAGTGCTTGGAAAGGAAAGAACAATAAGAAGGGATTAATAACAGTAACTGCATACATAATTTTCTTTTCAACTACTTGGTAATTTTTTTTTTGTAGAATAACTTCTTGCACCACTTTAATGACATAGATATTAATATATGAATAAACATTTCCCTTCACAGGAATTTCTTAATAATTTTTTAAAGGTTTGGTAACTTGTCTGCTAGAGTAAGTCAAGATGATGCATCACTCTAGTGTTAAGATGTAACATAGGTATTAGACATGGCCATCTTTACTGTAATATTTTTTCTGCTTGAGCTTTGTCATGTTTAGGTATAAGTTATTGCAGTTGCTGCTGCTGTTTGCCAGGCATAGTGCTATTAAATTTCACTTTGTATTTCTCTGTTAAGCCAGTTTTACTACTGATTTATTTTTCTTTTTGCTGCACATTGGCTCATATTAGTGATAATGTTCCATTTGCTTTGCTAACTTATATATATTGCTGCTTGCTTTGCAAATTTGAATTTTTTGTCATTGCTGTTTGTGTCAATTGTTTTGTCCTGCTGCATTGCCTCGTCCCTTAGTTTAGCATCTGAGCTCAGTAGATTTAAATTAGCTTAAGATGGGGTAGGCTATATAAGAGTTTTTGGTGGAAAAAATGTTGAAATAAGACGAAAGATCTATGGAATGAAGTTTTGGGTTGGACTGCAGTACCAAATGTTACACTGAAAACAAACGCTGTCCTGTATTTTTGTGTTATTACACTATGTGAATTTGTGTTTTTCCTGTCTGTATGTGTTTAGCTAATAAGATTTATGTTGTAGAATTTTTCTGATAATATGTTATTTACCGTGTAAAGATGCTTAGACATTATTTATTCTGCTTTGTTTTAATGCTCATGTGTGAAGTTGATGTTTCAAAAGTTATTCTGATCTTTTATGTATTTACTTATGTCATAATTCCAGTAACACTGATGTATATGTTTATTTCTATTGTTTTGTAAAGCCTGTATTACTACAAATGTTATCTGTGTTATTATTTTTTTAATGATATATTTTGTACCTTTGTTATTGTATTCTTATGTTATAAAATTGTAATTGACACCAGTTCATCAAATTAAGTAACTTGTAAGTTACATTTCTCTTCACATGTTTCTGTTGGTTGTAGTACATGGACAATATGTGAGAAGTAGGGGCTGTTAGTGTTTGCACATTTGTTGATAATCCAGCAAGGGACTGGTTAACAGCATTGCTGGTTCTAAGGGTAATTCCAAAAACTTTGTGAGTGCACAATTGGTGGTTTATGGACTTGCTATATTATCTGCAAGACTCTTCAATGGTGATTGTGCACCCACACAGTCACAAGACATGGCTACTGGCCATCTCTACAAGGACTACAGTGGGTGTGCATCTTTGATGACCCACCAATACCATTATTTCTACAAGGACTACAGTGGGTCTGCACCTTTGATGACCCACCAATACCATTATTTCTACAAGGACTGCAATGGGTCTGCACCTTTGATGACCTGCCAATACCATTATTTCTAAAAAGACTGCAGTGGGTCTGGACCTCTGGTGGCCCACCAATACCGTAATCTCTAACAAGACTACAGTGGTCTGCTCTGTGATGACCTATCTACCAATATTCTTCAACTTCGACTGACTCTGCTGTGGGTTTCCTCTGTTGTGGCCCATTACCTGTCTGCATGTCAAGAGTCAGCATTATCTTTCTGTTGAAAGGACAACACTACTTCTTCAACACTGTATGGAAATCCACTACTTCTGTGTGCATTTTCTTTTACTGCTCAGACTTTGAGAAAAATATTGCAATTTTACTGTGATGAATGATGAGGACTGTCTTTATGGACTATGAGAAAATTTTAGCTTTCGACCAACATTGTATCAATAAGTGTGTACATTTGATTTCTTTGTTATTTTAATTATGATTATGAAAGTTTTTTTTCAAATCCGTATTGGCCACTGCCCAAAACAATTTGTAAAATTTTTGTGGGGAGCTTGGGGGCTATGTAAGTAGGCTGTTTAGGTTTTCTTGTTGGTAACACCACGTGGCGCTCTGTATGAAATTCAATGGCTGTGCTGTATGCAGTCTGTGGCTATTTTGCATTGTTGTCTGCCATTGTAGTGTTGGACAGCTGGATGTTAGCAGCGCATAGCGTTGCGCAGTTGGAGGTGAGCCGCGAGCAGTGGTGGATGTGAGGAGAGATATGGTGGAGTTTTGAAATTTGTAAGACTGGATGTCATGAACTGCTATATATATTATGACTTTTGAACACTATTAAGGTAAATACATTGTTTGTTCTCTATTAAAATCTTACATTTGCTAACTATGCCTATCAGTAGTTAGTGCCTTTAGTAGTTTGAATCTTTTATTTAGCTGGCAGTAGTGGCGCTCGCTGTATTGCAGTAGTTCTAGTAACGAAGATTTTTGGTGAGGTAAGTGATTTGTGAAAGGTATAGGTTAATGTTAGTCAGGGCCATTCTTTAGTAGGGATTTTTGAAAGTCAGATTGCTTTGCGCTAAAAATATTGTTTGTCAGTTTAAGCACAGTCATGAGCAATTTTTCTAAGTGGACGTCTCAGAGTGGTCCCCACCCAGAGATCTGAATGGGGGAGTATTTTACCTCCGGAACATTTTACCCAAGAGGACGCCATCATCATTTATCCATAGAGTAAAGCTACATGCCCTCTGGAAATACATACGTCTGTGCTATACATAAATAAAAACTTCAGTATCCATGAAAATGTAATAAGACAAAAAGAAAACACATAAGTCTAGTAAGTAAAGACATAGCTTACAAAATTTCACGAACTCGAGCAAACAGTCTCCTGTCAGGGAACGCACTTATATTTACACAACATTAAGTATAACAGAAATTAATAGCAAAAATTTCGTTCTCACGTTTTAATATTCTTAAGTAACTTGTACTTATTTGTGGCACATTCTTTGGTACAGCTTTCTGAAGACGGAAAACGCGAAGCCTCAGAAAAAGGAAGTACAGCAGCCTACGAACACTACACCGACCTAATGTGAACTGTAATAGGCTGTCTCTACACACTACACTAGGATGCGGCTATATTCTAACAGACTTTGGGTTTTGTCTTATACTGTTCTGTATGCTTTAATCGCTAATATGTTATTAACTTACATTTGATCATAAAAAATCGTAATAGGAACGATACATTTTCTAGGAATCTTTAATGCTCCGTTGCCTTAAAACAGCTTAAATTGATAACAAGCGAGTTATAATGCGATGATAACTAAATTAGAAAATTCTTTAATCGTCAATATGACGTTTGCCGCAGTTTTATTATGACAAATCCTACCAATAACGACTCGTTCTCGAGACATTAGGTGTGCTGGTTCAAATGGCTCTGAGCACAATGGGACTTGACATCTGAGGTCATCAGTCCCCTAGAACATAGAACTACTTAAACCTAACTAACGTAAGGACATTACACACATCCATGCCCAAGGCAGGATTCGAACCTGCGACCGTAGCAGTCGGGCGTTTCCAGACTAGAACCGCTCGGCCACACCGGCCAGCGGCGTGCTGGTGCTTAGAAACAGCATATATGCATAGGGTGTAAGATATAACATAAAACCCACCGAATATGGTCTTCTACTGAACACTGACAAATGCGGTATGACATCTTTCTGTTTGCGGGCCTCAAGCTTTCTGCTTGTGATGTAAGTAGCGTTTTTGCTTCCTATTGGTTCTACTTTACGTGACAAAGACAAACACAAACACGGTCTGAACAGGCCTAGCATCGTCAGCCCTTAAACCGTCGGCACACGGGCCGTGCTGTCGAACGTTAACGTTGAGCGTGCCGAGTTCAACGTGCTGCTGAACGCTCAGGAACGACGCGACTTGTGCATACGGTACGTGGGCCCCAACGTCGTATACGCGATCGCAACGCACTCCAGCGGCAGTTGATGGATGTTTCTAGTTCGTAAATCACAGTGTTTACTCAACAGGCGCGTTTAAAATTCCCACGTTAGCTCTATTAAAACGCACATTTCCTCCGTCGTCCACGAAAAGGAACGTACCATGTCCAATCAATAAGGCTTATAAAAGTTCCATTACAAACAGTGCGTTACAAATTTGGAATCCTTCTCCACATAAGATAGACATTATTTCATCATTTCCACATTTTAGTACAACGCCAAGGTCAGTCTTACTTGATCACTGTTCCTATGTAGTAGCAGAAACTTTGCAACATATGAATTACGAAGGGTAAAAGAAAAAGGAGCAAAATATCTTTATACAAGTAACGCAAGCTGTCCTGTTGATTAAAGCCAATCGAACAAAGTCTCGCCTCAAAAAAAGGTGAGCTTATATTTACATAACATCAACTATTATAGCATATATTAAACTAATAATAAAGTATCAGAACCTAATAAAAACGAGAATGTTAAGGAAAAAATTTTGGAAGTGTTAACACGTGAACCACCACTCGAACAAACAATTCAATACGGGACAGAGACACTTCTCATTACGCTAAACCAACATTCCTTATTTTGTTTCTAATCATATTGTGTTACGCTTTGCTGAAAATCTTAATCGTAGATATGTTACTAACTGAAATTTAATTATAACAAATTGTACCAAGAACAATGCGTTTTGGGTGGATCTTCAGTGTATCGCTGCCTTCAAATAGACTACTCTCATAATACACAAGTTACAATAACTCTTTTGCCACGAATATGACGTTTCTCATTATTTTATTGGAACGAATCACACACGTAACAAAGGGTTTTGCAGTGATTCTCAATTTGCTGGTGCTCAGAAACGGCATACATACGTATAGACTTGAAATTATTGCCAATATGGCGCCTCACAAGTCTGTATTGAAGGGTGACGTCGTGTGTGTGACGTAGGTGGCGTTGTACCATCTCATTGGCCAACGCTCAGACGCACGCTCAGAATATCTGACATGCCAGATATTGCTCTGCACGTTCGGAAAGACTCCCGAACGTGCTATTCCACGCTATGACGTCACGCTCAACGTTTGGATGCACGGTCCATGTGCCGATGGCTTTAGGCGTCATAGGGTGCAGATACAGAGCAGCATGTGGTCAGCACACCACTCTCCTGGCCGTTGTCAGTTTTCGTGACCGGTGCCACTATTCCTCAGTCAAGTAACTCCTCAAATGGCCTCGCCAGGGCTGAGTGCACCCCGCTTGCCAGCAGCACTCGACAGACCAAGACGGTGACCCATAAAAATGCTAGCCAAGCCTGACAGCGCTTAACTTCGGTGATCTGACGGGAACCAGTGTTACCACTGTGGTAAAGCCATTGGCACTTTACATGTCATGTCGCTGAAATATCTCAGAACTTATTTTGTGCTTCTTTTGACGAAACAGCTCCTCAACAAGAAACAGCAAGAAGTGAACACACTCGTAGAGTGCCACGTCAGCGTTAGCTAACTCGTCCTGTGTGCGAAGGCTAAAGGCCTTGATGATGACATTGACCAAGGATGCAATCGACAGCTTCCTCAGCATGTACCTGTCCTGCCCCGTCAGTGGGAGCAGTCCAGCAAGAATCTTGCATGGGTGCAGGCATCGAAGTCAGCTAGAACTCCTGTGTCCCGAGTTGCATACTTATCCTGTATACAGGTCTGCCTACATACATAGCGCGTATGACATGACATGCAAATTCGGCTGAGGCCTGTGGTGGACTGAAAGGGCCATCGTAGGCTAAACAGGGTGTCAGCTATTTGATGTCGCAGCCAGTTACGAGCTCGTAACCCAACACAGTTACCAGCTCGAGCCACCATTTCAGCCGCAAACGGAATCCCCTCCCCCCTCCCCCCCCCCCTCCACAGCCAAATCAAAACTGAAGAGTTTCCTCATGAGTCACTCCTATTCTATCGAGGAGTTCCTTGAAAAGTTAAGCTGATTCCTGATTTATATTGTTGATTGCGTTTAGTTGAACTTATGACTTGTCTTTTTTGGGTTCATAAACATTTTATTTTATGTGGAATTACTTTTATGTTATAATTTCATGTACTGACATGTTCCAAGACCTTTGAGATTTGCTACTGAAGTTGGCCCTACTACATGTGTAAAATAAAAATAAATAAATAAAATTCCTATTTACGTTTGTTTCAATATTACATGATGTAATAGGTATGGAACTGTAGTAGTAACAAGTTGTATACATTGTCCAAGTTCCTTCCGATCCTTTGGGCAAACTGAGCACTGAGTTTCTTGATTTCTTTAAGAAAATAAGGGTTTAATTGTTATTATCATTTTAATGGTGTTTTAGGGGCCTGGTACTTCATTTAAGGACTTGGCATGATTTATGTGTAACAGCCTTGTGGCCAATCAGTGAAGTATTGCTGTTTGCTTTAGTTTTTATGTTTGGGTAGCGTTTTGGCATGCTTGCCCATATATTGTGTATATGGTAGCAGAATAACGTTGTCTTATGACAAAGTGTCGTCATTTGCCTTACGCTTCCTAGTAAGGAAAGTTTAAACAATTGTGTACCTCCTAGTGGTAAGATGGCTAATGGACATTGAATACCAACATTATACGTACTTATGTTTAATTTCTTGCCTTGAAGTAGACCTGGAGCTTACTCTTCCAGTGGAGGTGTGTGCGTTTGAATGGTTTATTTAATGTTTGTTGAACTCATGTGCAAGTCCTGTTGTGTGACTAGCCCACAGCTGTGACGCTATTCATGCAGATAGTGTGCCGCCACAGGTTTATTTAATTAATTAACTGTTAGTAATTGGGTCTCCATTGTACTGCACAGTTGACATGTTCCATGAGAACCATTTGTAACTTTATGTATAATGTAAACGTCCTCATGCATTGTGATATCCTTTGACATCATTTGTCATTCCATTGAGTTTTGTACAAACACATTTGTCATTCCTTAAGTTATTACATTAACACTTTTCGTTGTTTTGAGGAAGTCACTACCTATCATGGATTCCAGGAGGTGCCCAAGTTTTTCGCATTTTAAGAGGGATCAGTATGAATTAACGGTTCGTGGCCTGCCTACAGAAGGTAGCGTACCAGAACTGGTAGGCAGGTCATGCGCAGCGGTGGACAGTCCGCTTTGCCTGTATTCGGGCACCACTGAGAGGGTAGGTGCCCCTCTTCCTATTATTTCAACCACATTAGATGATGTGTACCGTAATTGAGACCCAAAACAACGAATAGGATTAATTTAAGGAGAATGCGTGGTAGGGAGGCCCAAACATATTTTTATTTAATAACAGTCCTATCATGAGCCAACTAACACAAGGTGTACAACTTTGCTTCCGCCGTTTGCTGATAAGTGACAACAACGGTAAGTAGCGGTCGAAAGAAACAGTTACCAAGATTTCTGCAAAATTCATAAAGGTAAGGTTCTTAATTTAATATCACAGTGCATAACGACATTTGCATTATACATAATATTACACAGCAATACTTAAATGGGTAATTAAAGATCGTTTTCAAGGAAACCAACTATTAAAACTTCGGTATAGGAACAGCCTGCTCATAAAAATTGCTAGTTAACCTTCCCAGCAATAACAAGAAACAATGTAATTTAAGAGAATGTGATTTAAATAATATTTACGTAATAATACAAACAAGATTAAAGAAGTCAAGGCATACCTTTATGGGGCCTCTTAGGGGCTAATAGATACTGTAATTTGGATAAGCACCAAATGACAGAAGGGCACTTAAAATTTACAAGTACAAGCCGAAGGGATACTCAGCAGGGAGTAAGTGTGTGTGCAAATACAAGCATACACACACACACACACACACACACACACACACACACACACACACACACACACACACACACACGACCCACAAGTGCATACCTTTGGCTGAACATAAACAACTTTAGTTACAGGCCAAAACCAATAATTCGGCCCACGAAGGGCCATAAGGTGTACAATAAACAGAAATTACAATGAGTAGTATCAAATGCTCAGTGACAACAAACAATGATTTCAAGTACCAGATTAACATTGAAAAATAGTAGCTTGGTGTTTACAGAAACTTCCAGATTGACACAAACAGTTGCTAAAGGGGTGACTGAAATGCATAAAGAAACCGGATTCCTGCCCAGCTCACACTGGGGCAGAATCGACAGCCTTTAAGTATAATATTTACTGAACGGTCTTCATACACAATTTCGAATAAGTCTCAAGGAGGCCAATAGCTTTAGGACTCCAGGTAAGCACCGAATAATACTGCCCTCCTGCTCGCAGCTGCTAACAAGTTGTTGAATACATCTCTGCGTATTCAGCACACCACAATTAACTGACGCACTTCGTAACCAGATTGAATGCGACGAGAGCCTCTCCTTTCCCACTAAACTCGTTGGTAGCAACGGTCAACGCTGCAGGAAAACGCTGCCCCCATGGCCCAACGGTCAACGGTTTCAACCTGCTGCACTCGCCAAGACGTCGTGTACCCAGGCACATCCTTCAAGCTCCGTGTGCCACACACCACTCACCACCACATAGCCCTAGAGGGAAAGATGATACGACGAGGGGCAGAATCAATGGAACGCGCGCATAAGTGGCGCCAGTAGGATAGCGAACGCGTCCTCACAGAAGTCACCACGGCTCATTATGATCAATTCATGCTAAGCTGCAGTGCGTTCACATGACATTTGTCTACTCTTTATGGAAGTACACGATGAACTCTTGCACCTGCTTTTTGAAACTTTGATTTCGTCCAGGAGGTGTGTAGTTGGTTGTGCCCTGTCCATAAAGGCACAAAAAATGGCGCATATTTAAGAGCTACGACAAATGCAATGATCATCCTTTTGCTATTCCCATAAAGCTGATTATAAGACTGATAATGAATACTAAGTTTATTCGAGCGTGTTATCCTGAATCCACTGGGCGATCTGTTCTGAGGCAAATACATCATTTCATTCAGTTTGTTCACGAGCACCGATTAGATAGGCGTTCCACTAAGGCGGTGAACGATTTCCCTTTACTGTAAACAGAAAACGTTTTTTATCCGGCGATATCGATTAACAAACACTCGAAAAATAGTAGGTAGGTCTCATTCGTCAGTCCTATCACCCGCCACACACGTGGCGGCGAAACTGTAAAATACGGCAGTCGACTTCGGAACGACGTAATACTGACGCGGCACTGATATGAAAAAGTACATTTACCTACAGTACTTACACAGAGCTCAGCTGCTGAAGCTATGACGCAATTATTGACGCTTTGGAATAGTTGAGGGAGGCAGGGTTCAAATTCTCGTCCAGCAAAAATTCTGCTTCAGGCTTCCTATCGTTTCTGTAAATTGTTTAAGGATAATCCAGGGATTGTTCCTTTGAAACGCAAACGGTCGGTTTTGCATTAAGTTTCCGACCAGTTCAAGATTAGATTTACTCTCTGTAATGATCCTGCCGTCATATTAATATGCTTCTCTTTGCAAGGTCTCCCTTACAGTATAATCAGCGTTACTTGAATAAATCAGCAACCAGAGAAGTTACAAGTAACTGTATAAGAATCTACTCCCCTTAAGTGTGCTATGGACATCTGAAATCTTTTCCAATAAGGCTTTTTTCATACTGAGGGTGCAGGTATCGTAGCATGAGTTTATTGCTCGGAATACAAGAGTATTATCAATACAATACCTCTGCCACAAATGAAATGTATTTAATGATGCAACGATTTCGGAATGTGTTCATCTGCAGAAGTATATGCGCTGCTGCGCTAGGATTTTGTCCAAACACAACACACAATCTGCATCCAAATAAGGAAGCGCTCGCACCTTGTGCGTCGTATTTTAGTAACCAGACTTCCCCATCTCCTCAGAGAAACTAACGTGGACCTCCCGATTGTCTTCTCTTAACTGTAGTATCTCCTACAGTTGTCGTTACGTAGATAAAAGTTCGATAACTTTTAAGGACAATAGAGAGCACACGAAAAAGACACAAAGAAATAAAATGTTTGCTTCTCGGATACTGCTCCTGTCATTGATTTACGTTTCGTTGCTCACTCCATAAAGATAGTTCCTTACAGCAGCTGTTCCGTAAAGTCTCATAAATGTGATAACATTTCAAGTATCAGCGTCCCAGCGATTATATCAGGAATACACAGATGGGGCTACTAATGAGTCTAACAAAAACAGAGTATCTGGTGGTGAATAGTGATGCTAAATTTGAAGTACATATTAATGACAAAGCTGTTATGGGACAGGAAGAGAAATTTAAATATCTAGGGACACATGTTGATAAAAATGGACTGGGCCATACAGAAGTAAAATATAGAATACAGCAAAGCAGAGAAGTGTTAGGGTGTATGAATTCTTTTTGGTGGGATGAGAATATTTCCAACAACAATAAGAAAATAGTAGGTAAGATAATGGTTAAATAACCTATGGATCTTAAACGCAGATCTCAAAAGAAGACGAATAGATGTGGAAATGGATTATTTACGCAGGAGTGCCAGGATATCAAGAATCGAAAGGAAAACTAATGATGAAGTAAATTCTAGAATGAAGGCAAATGATACAGTAATATATAGAAGTGAAAGAAAATCATTAAAATGGTATGGACATATGATAATGACATGTAATCGGTGGCCAAAGAAGGTTTGTGAATGGAAACTACCTGGCAGACATAAGCGCGGAAGAGCACAACGTTCTTGGACAGACCACATAAATGGAGTAACGGAACATCACAGCATCGACAAGGAAGATATGCTGCATAAAGAGGCTTGGTGGAAGATACAAGATATTGTATTAATTAATCTTTGTATTGTTTAATCCTGTAATAATAATAATAACAAAATAATGTACTTTCATAATGCCTTAACGCTAGGTCGTTTTAGATAAGAAGAATGACCCAATAGAAATCCGGGAAGATCAGAAAGGCCCAATATGGGAATTCGACCACTTGAGTTGTCTTCTATCCCCTTTTACAAGTGAATAAACAATTAGACTTCTCACAAACTTCAAGGAAACAGTATTATATTCTGCAACATACATAGACTAGACAAAGTATGTGCCTGGCTGTGAGGTTGGGACTGTAATACGATGTGATTGGGGAGATGGGTAGCCTACTCAGCACGACTAAGGAAAGTAATGGAACAGTCCGTATTATTCTTATCTGTGATAAGAAATACAAACATAACGAGTGAAGATGTTTTCAGATTACTGGACACAGGAAAGAACATTTATAAACAATAAATCACACACACACACACACACACACACACACAATGTTTTAATAAATGCCAATAAACATCATCACCATGATCCTGATGTCATTTCATAGCGTGGACAGTAATTGGTTTCAGAAATGAGTGAGCAGTGTAGCACAAGCTTTTTACATTATAAAATAACTTCTTTGGAACAATGTTTAAAGAAAACAATATTGTCCACCAGGAACAAGCTGGAATGAGGCTGTACTGTTTCAACAGCTAGCACTTTATTAGAGACGCGAATTTTCTAATTTCCTTTCGGCACCTAATCATCACCAAATCCCCACCACGTTTCACTCTTGGCAGCAAAAGTCTGCAGATGATAATGCAAGCATTTCTCCATGGATGCATGTGAGCGGCTCTCTTCCCTATGTCGTTGCGTATGTGTGTATAGAACTTAATTCCATCACGAATACTCTCTCTGCTGCTGCAATAGGATTACAACATACGAGGATATGAGAAGTTCAAATGGAATGTTTGCGATTACACCAAAGTACACATGATAAGCGTAACTGCAGCACTTTATACTAAATGAACAGATATTCACATTGTACAAACATCTTCTCTAGGCTTTATGTTAGGGACACTACGTTTTGGATACAGTTTACTTATTTAGATGAAATAATGGTTAGTATTTTCACACAGTTAATAATCTGCCAAAAGATAATGGTGCACACATCCAGTTAGATAATCACAAAATAACAATTTAGTGGGAGGAATGTGAAGAAATGTGATATTCTGACATGTCATACAGCCACATATGAACAAAATATTTGGACATACTATGAGACCTGCCTATTGATCGAACTGGATGCCATATGTGAACCAGAAAATGACGAGTATTCCAATGACATTGCGCTAGCACACTTTGTAACACAACAACACAGTTTCTAACATAAGAAATTTTCGCAGTATTAACGTTGTAATTTTGAGTAATGGAGTAATTTTTGTGTAATATATCTGTCACTATTTTGTAAATATTTTCCTATGAATGAATATGATTCTGTAATTTAAATGCAATATCTAAAACAGAATTATATAATAAAATGTAGTAAACACCGACTAATCAGGGCGATTTGCTATTATGAACAGTCAAAGAGTATACTTGAAGTAAGGAACATTGTCGTTGAGCACAGTCGCGCTCACTGCTGTTGTCTGGCGCCAGCCCTTGTTCAGTAGAGTCTGGCAGAAGCGCTCAGGCTTAGTGGTTGCTAGCGGCATATACTGCGGCACATTATAACATACAAAAATGGAAGAGTTGTATGTTATGGTCTGGTGTTACTGCAGTGTTAATTGGTCACAGTGCAAAACGTGTCAAAGGGAATTAATATGAAAGAAGAACACTGTAGGCCCAAAATTGTTTATTGCAAGGCAGTTCTAAGAAGAGCCTGTTGTCATGCATTGTCGGTGATTGTTACCTTACGTAGCACCAGCAGCCACCCACTGAAGTAAGATGAGACCAATTTTAATATTTAAAATTGTGTGACATGAAATGACAAGTTTAATGTCACACTATTTCTCCAAAATTACAGCTTTTACACAGTTTTCAACTCGCCAACATAAAAACAGCGCAATGCCAAAATCAAAAAGGGAAACAATTTTATACACAACTATGTTAAATATTAACTCTCTGAAAGAATATTAATCCTAAGCACAATATTATGAAAGTTTAATTCGAAGTTTCTTTGCATTAATCCTAAGCACAATAATATGAAAGTTCAATTGGAGGTTTCTTTACAAAACTGCTCCTACACATACGTTATGATGTTGGTCAGTACTACGAAAATCGTCCGATTCCGGTTCAAAGTTCGGTACTATTTAGGATGACTATCAAGTCTACGGTGGATGGTTAATCAAGCGACAAATTTGAGTGCAAGATTACTCAAGGCCGCTCAAGTTTACAGTGACGCCAGCTGGTAAACCTACAAAGTTTACGCCTCTGCAAGCGGTATTTACCTTAAGCTGCGACTTGCTCCTGTCTGCAAAGCCGCTCTCTCCCACTGAAATGCCTAAAAAACTAATCTGGCGTTTGCTGAACTTTCCAGCAGAAACTTCCCTATGTTTCTCGTTATGTACTCAGGCCTAGTCTTATTATGTGACGATACACACGTGCATGGTTGGAGCAGCTTGCATATTATAGTGCCCTCTCAGTTCTCACAAGAACAATTAACTTATCTGGCTTGTTCGTTTCTCCATAGTTGAAGCTAAATGTTGCTACAGGTAATTTTTTTAGCTGGAGTGCAGTTGCTGTGAATGCAGTGTCCACAAAAATTTCTTCTCTGCGTCGTATGCAGTGTTAAGCGCTCCGTTCTGCACTTGGCGCCAGTTCAGAGAAGAGTCCACGAAAATTTCTCTCTTGTCCTACTCCTGGCACAACTGCCTCCCACCACTTGGGTTCCTTTTTCACGTCACAACTTTTTTCGACCAATAGGAGCGTTCCTCTTTATTTTGTAGAAATTCTCTCTACCATTCGCAATGTCCCTTCTATCAAACTGCGTCAAAACTTCAGTATTTTTCTCCTTCCTAGTGAGTTTCCGCCAATCAGACGTTTTGTGCCCGTTCTATACGCCTAACGTACATTCACCTTTCCATGTGTTGCACTCGCTGGACGAAAATGCATCACTCTTCTGTTTGTATCTCATTTGCATTCTGAAACGCAGTTTTCTAAAGCTTCTTCTCTGCCCTTGTGCCAATGACCCGCTACAGGCGGCCCTCCAGCTTGAATCACCTGGCCCGGGGTCGCTGTCCTCTTTCCTGCAACCCCTTAATGTGGTTTCCGGCACAACTCCCACAGCCCAGCTTCGCTACACCACTGTGGAGCTGGCTTTTCAAAACTAAAAGTGATTCAACTTGCGTTCCCTGTTCTACCTTCCGCTCAAAGAGCTGCATTGGATAGGAATGGTGTGTTAATTACTGTTGATTGACTGTCATCCCTTTTTGCATTACATATTGATAGGCAGATGTTCTCATAATTGCCGATTTACATTAGGTGTCATCTTCACCTTCTCTTTGTGATTTGTAAAGGTCTCATGTGAGGTGCGAATCTGACCATATATTGTGCCACCTTACAAACTAAAACTGCTGAACTAATTTAATATTGATAATTTATTTAAAGAATTGAAAGTTATCAAAACTTAAAAAATAATTAAGACTGATAGTTAAAGACAATGGACTTTATTGCTTGGCAAAATCGTCACTTGAACGAGTATTAATTGTCAGTGATTATGAAAAATTAATTTCAGTGACTGCTCTAGATCAGAATTTTAATTTCTTTGTGTGACCAATAATTTCTGCTCTCATTTCCAAAATACATTATGCAAAAGTTAATCATTAGTTATTTAATAAAAGTTACATGCTAATTAGACATTTTGCATAGCAGAAAATATTTATTTAACAACAACTACAATAGTCAAAACATTAGCAGTAGGCATTATGGTAGACTGGTTGAAGCTATTTATTACACAAACTGAGTGCCAACCAATTTGCAGTGAAGTGCACATTCTTAGTCACAATTTGCTTTACTGATTTCACTATTAGATTTATTTTAAGCTGCTGACGAGTCAGTTTTATTGTGCCCATTCGCACATTTTTGTGTATCCTTAATTATTACATAAATACGTTTCAATTTGATTAACAACTACAAAATACTGTCTGCATGCACCATGAGTGGCCAAAGACATTACAAGGTAGGGCATAACCACTTATGGCAAGCTAACATACACCAACAAGCGACAAACGTCGGCAAGCCCGTGCATATCAGCAACATTGACTGGATATACCAGCCGCTTAAAGCCGACCAACAGGCTACAGCAGGGAAACCGATGAGCTCGCCTTCTGACACACAAAGAAATCGCCAACATCATCCTACACTGTGCATCTGATATGTAACCAATCGGACACAAAACAATGATGAACCTCACAGTTACAGGTATGGTGACGGTGACTGAGAGATCAACACTGGCACCCAGCGGCAGCCGACGTCAGAGGTATTGACATGCATGATACCCAATACTAACAAAGTCCACCCTTGTATGACCTGTTGCAGGCAGCAAGACATCCACTGCTGCTCTTACTACCCTACATAACTATCGCAGAAGTTTATTTTCCCTTCGCTCTTACCTTGGTACTTTCTCCCCCCGCCCCTCAAACCACTACCCTTCGTTCGACTTTCGACCCAATCTATTTCCAGATAAGCGTGTATTAATGATTAACCTTAACCAGACATACACAAACATTGGAGTACCCTTATCCTGCGACACCTCACGTTAGTGAAAACTAACCCTTGTGCAGAGTTGGAAGTAGACCTTTTGAGATGGCCATCATGGTGGTGTGGGATTGGAGGGGCTCCACCTCTATAAAAAACCATGTGCTAGCGACCAATTTCTTTAACCACTACAATCTGAACTAAAAAATATTTAACTTCATTATCTGAAATTTTAGTAACTGCTTTGCAGTTTTTATCGTTTGTCAAAATTCTTTCAATCGTTATTGTGTAGAAGTAGTCACGCAATAATTATTCATTTATAGCTGAATCTTCATGTTTCTTGGATTTAATTTGTTCTTCAGAAATGATGTTTTCTCCCGGACAACAGGGGCATGTCATCAATTATTCTGTCTACTTCAGTCTGATCATCATTGACAGCTACAGCATGAGTTATAAAGTGCCAGTCTGACAGTTCTAGTCGTGATGGAGCAAGTAAGCAACAATGATGAGGCTGAAGGTATATATGTGAACCAATTTATATGATTGTTCATTGTCTATGTACTCACAAACCGACGATTTTTTTAAGTTGCAGAAAGCATCATACTATCACTGTTACTTGATGATGAAGCAGTGGCTTTCCTGATGAATGATTCGCTGAAGTGGACTGGGTGATTTGGACTGACTGCACCAGGACTGCAAACTGGTCACAAGTGTGAAAGTAAGTAAACATATTTATATCTGTATATGTGTGTGTACATAAATGTGTTTGAATGATTTTTTAAAACTAAATATCTGATGAAATGCTTTCCACCACCATAGACTTGTTTCTTCAATGAAACTGCATGACTGAGTGTGGATGAGTATCATGTAGATCTACAATCAATCATACAATGACGTCGTTTCTAACGAAAGTATGAGGGGAATGACAAGTCATTGAGGAGGAGATACATAATTAATATCACTTCTTTTTATACAGATAATTTTACGTTTTCCTACAGTGCTTATGATGCATGTTCTTGTTTTGTAGATGCACTTGGAATGCATTATTATTCTGAATGATAATAATGTTGAGTGGATGAAATGCCTTACTGGCTATGCCATCATAGATGAACTTCAAACCAAGTATCAGAAATTGTTTATATGTACCTATATCTAATTTGTGTTACACAGGATACTTAGCAATATATCTCCTTCCTTTACAGTAGTATTCAAACCGTCCAGAGGCGGGTTTGAGCCAATACCAAAACCACAGCCTGACCTGATAATGATAGATTCATTGCCCCAGTTGGGACAGTCGACAAGGATGCATTCATCGCAAGCATGTCCATCGACAGTGATGCTAATGCAGTGAATGGGCCGCTTGACCACGTAATTGCAAAGGTGTTCTCATCAGCCCAGTCCATCACATCCTAGTTAACACAGACGTTGGTCTATCAGCAGCAGCCCACCAGCCTCCTCTTACCAGGTAAACCATGCAGACACATTGGACTACTCTGTGGTTGCTGGCGCTTTAGGGGGCAGGATTTTTGAATATCACTTAGACCAAGCCATTTTGGCAAGGGACCTGATCGAAATCCTCAACAAACTGCACTATGACATCATTGGGTTCAAGGCTGTTGTATACTGCGAGCTTTTCCACCCCCAAAGGAAGGCAGTGAAGCAGAATAAATGAGCATATTCAAAAATTCGGGAAAAATGGCTCGATATCAAGGGGTGAGTCAACTGCAGAGTGGGTCAGAATTTTTACCGGGAGTGTCATACTTGGCCATTTTTCCAGAATGCAGGAAAGATGAGGTGGTAATGCACTTAGCTGCTTACTACACCACAATGTGTCCTCGCATGGTTCTTACCCAGTTAATGGGGGGGTTCCAGTTTCATCCATGTTCCAACAGGTATTCCTACTAA
Source organism: Schistocerca gregaria (assembly GCF_023897955.1). NCBI lineage: Eukaryota > Metazoa > Arthropoda > Insecta > Orthoptera > Acrididae > Schistocerca > Schistocerca gregaria. Next base: position 204,917,369 of record NC_064921.1, read on the forward strand.
AAATCCATGTATTAATGTGTAGAGTGCTACCAAGAGGGATGAATATTACTTTTATGGTTACTTTTGGCTTGCAACAGAAGTTACCCAAAGTACTGGGGGCATATGGGCGCTTCAAGAGCATCACATTCCTCATAAAACTTCAGGGCATACCAGTGTTAGAGAGACGGAACCTTGATTAATCAATTCACGTTTATGGTCTGAGAGTAGATAGAAGTGAGCTAGAAGATGATAAAGATGTATTGCTTAAAGTTATCGGACACCTCTGCTTATCCAATCAGCGCTCCAAACAGATAGCTTTGTTGCTAGCCTAAAAGAGCCAGAAGCAACACTAGATCTGGATTAAAAACAAGTCCCGCCCGTTTCCCCCTCAACAGTTGGAACGATGTGTTAAAAGGCATTTTTGTAATCCAACTCCTTTACTGAGAGAAAAGTATCTGACTGATTACTTTAGCAAGGAACCAGTATGTGTGGAAGTGCCTTCCAAGGCAAACAAGTCTATAACGTCTAAGAACCACTAGAAGCGTTACCCCTTGGTTCTATACACTGGCTCTGGGTGCTTACCAGCTCCTGTGGCACATTGTGAAGGTGACTCCACTGCCTCTCATACCACCTTCACATGCCGTGTATCTTACGCAGTGGTGTGTAAGGTACGCTTGTATGACTGTAACGTCACTCATATGAGTATAACCACATGTTTCGATTCATACAACAGGGATAATCCTTCGAGATGGTTCTCTTTGAGCTCGAAAAACTTGCAACGAATGTCGAAGAGATTTATCGAACCATATTCCCATGACCAAGTCGTCAGAGAATGATGTCTTATACGAGCAGGCAATTGACTGTCATATGTGTCTGTTGGGTCTGGACAGAGAAGCGGAAACTCCACATAGAGACAACAGTCATCTAATGTTCAAGTTCTGCTGGGCAGTTCATAACGTAGGCAATCTGAGATACCAACTGCCATGATGGACATCCGTCTTCCTCCATAATCTGAGAGGGTTTGATAATCACTTTACTGTTGATCATTTAGGTGATTTTGGCTTTAGAGGTAATAAGGTCATTGCCACGCTTGACAGTGTAGAAAATCACCTTTTGGTTTCCAAACGAATCACGCCCAGAATAACGCTCCACTTTCTGGATTTAGTACGTTCCATGTATGTATCTTTTCAGAAACATGCTGAGACAATGCATCAGCAGGATAAGCATGTCGCCAGAGCTGCATACTCTGATGATATAATGTTTCAGCTTGTCCCAAAGAAGGGTGTCTTTCCTTATATATATATATATATATATATATATATATATATATATATATATATATATATATATATATATATATATATATATATGTTGGTTAGGTTTAAGTAGTTCTACGTAAGTTCTAGGGGACTGATGACCACAGATGTTAAGTCCAATAGTGCTCAGAGCCATTTGAACTTCCTTAAGAGAGAGTTAATGACCGTATTCAAAGTACAAGCACATGCACCAGTACTCATAACGTGCTGTATACAATCACTTTCCCTCACACATGTTTACAAAGAGAACGGTCGCTCTGCATTTATAGAATTTAGCGTCAAGGATCATACATCTTGCTCATTTTTGCACGAGTGCAGCTCAGAGTACGTATTTATTCTTTTATACTGAAACCAAATATACAATATACAAAACTTACATCCACTGCTGCTGAAAAACATTATATACACACATCAAAAGAAGTATTTCACGGCCTGAAGATAAAAGTTGACTGTGGATATTAGACACAGCCCCTTTGACTGTTCAGGGATGTCACTAAACCCGCCCAAAGATGTAAACAACCATGCATGAGCTACGCCTATTAGACGGAGGGGTCCGACATCCGAACAGTTCCAGTCATTCCACCAGGAAGGAGGTACATGCGTCGTGTTGTCTGTAGTTCAACCACGCTTAGACGGTTAATGCGGCGGTTCGATCGTGTCCGCATTGTTACTTTGTGCCAGGAAGGGCTCTCAACAAGGGAAGTGTCTAGACGTCTCGGAGTGAACCAAAGCGATGTTGTTCGGACATGGAGGAGATATGACATGCTTCGCTCAGGCCGCTCAAGGGCTACTACTGCAGTGGATGACCGCTACCTACGGATTATGGCTCGGAGGAACGCTGAAAGTAGCGCTCACGATTATTCGTGTCGCACATTGATGTCCGTAGTAGGGTATGAACCATCTGTGCCAGGTGTAGGTACAGAACCACTATCTTACTTAAGTCTCTTCATATACCCTACTATATGTAAGAGTTTGTAAATATACAAAACAAAAAAGTGTTGTGCGTATTTTTTCATTTTTTGCTATATGGTTCTCTGTATGCTACTGTAAATGCACAGTCATCACCAAAGCTGAGTGTACGAAACACCCTCATCACCAGGTCTTGTAGTATCTGACTTGTATTGTAACGATACTGGAAACCAGGACAAGAAGAAGAAGAATAGTTTTTTGCTTCCTGCTTATATACGTGGTTTGATTGATGAATTATCAGACTGCGAGAAGATTAAACTTTTTCTGTCACTGTTAATACATCCTGAGGCGATTTGCTTCCACCAGATACATACATTTTCGAGAAAAACTATTTCAGCCCAAATACTAGTATTGTAGGAGATTTTTCACGGCATTGATGTAATAACCTGCCAGACATTCAGCAAAAGCAGTGATGTTCCACCACACGTGAAAGTGAAGCCAAAGACCGTATACATAGTTAACGAGGTTGTAGTGGTAAGCCAGGATCAAATATGTACCTTTTTTTCGGCAGTAATGTGTAAGTCAGCGTCTTTTATTTGAGCAGACATATTCCAGCAGGATTCCAAAGAATAATACGAATTCTATTATCGCGTTCAAACAGGCAACGTTAATTTAAAATATGTTTACCGAGTGCATTTAGGAACTGATATTACGTTCAATGACGTTTTAACATACGCGGGGATTGCTGGAATCGAGTGCAGTACGCGCTTTCTGGTCATAGATAAAATGAGGAATTTAAGTGATGATCGTTTAAACGAAACTCGGAGGGATTTATGCTTCAAGGGTAGTGTACCAATACATAATTGTATAATATACTGTAAACTGTGAACAAATTTGCGAGCATGTCATTCCTTCATTTTGAGGCTGTGAGACATAGGCCAAACATACGTCCATACAGTCATTAAAAAATAGAGGCAATCAACAGAGAATTAATGGAAGTGGAAAGTCTTGTCAATGCAGTTGCTAGTACAGGGGAGAGACTGAATGACAGAATCCAGCAACGTGAACTATATATCGACGGAAAAATTGGGAAAAGTAAATGTAACACTAACAAATGCCTAGTTTTATCAGGGATATAGATATGAATGTCGCTTCCAGTAACCACAGTAGTCTCGGAATATATATTACTTGCCCACTGTCTCAAAACCAGTTTATTACGCAACGGCATGCCGACAAACTGTAAAGTTATGGAGACACGGAAGGCTGTTCGCCATAAATTATGACTGCTCACGTTAGGCAGCTACAACGAGGTCAATCTTTCTAGGAAATGTTTCAACCACTAACTGAAAGCCTCAGAACGCTCTCACGCGCTATGGATGGAAGCAGAAGAGGTAGAGAAAATGAAGCATCGCTATTACCAATTTCGTTAACCATCACAGTGAAGATGAGTTAGGCGTGACGTATGGCACCAGCAAGGATAAATAATAAATGTTAGGTGAGCGCCCTATACATTTAACTGAGTATGAAGTGAGGAGCGGTAATAAGTAATCTGAAAGAACACCAGGTTTAATTAACCTACTACTCTTAAAAATTTTGAACCTAAGCATGTATTTTCTGAAAGAGATAGAAACGTATGCTGAAATATTATGTATGATTAATGCACATCGGTAAGGCAACACCCCTAATGGATGGATAAAGGTCTCAAACAGAAGTAAATACAAGAACATTATTAGGACCCGTGTTAACTGCTGCTCAAAGAGCGAATGAAGTTAATGGTATACGTCATAAAAGATTGAACACTCCACCTACGATAGTCCGAACGAAATTTTAGCGACTATGACTGCTTAAAGCTTAAGCTGCCGAATGGAGTGCAGATCACATGAAGGAAGTCACATCAGTCATTTCAGAGCTTTTACAGAGACAGATTATTGAGTAATTATGGACTAGTTCATGAACTCAACAAACCTCTGCACCAAACATTTCCACACAGATTCGTGACAATTGAAGATTTGGATGATTTCTGGCAGGCGGATCTCGTAGATATGAAACAATATTCAATGCAAATAAAGACTTGAAATATATTTTAATAGTCATAAATACATATTCCAAATTTGCATGGCCCCTGCCTGTGAAAGCAAAGACTAGGAAGTAAGTTGCGCAGGTGTTTACACAATCACTTCAGATGGGTACAAACTATTGTCATGACAACCGAACGTGGAGGCGAATGTTGCAATATGTATTTGAAGTCAGGATTGGAAGATACAGAGTATAACAGTACTCTACATTCTCCCACATGAAAGCAAATATTGTGGAATATTTGAGCAAGATAATAATATTATAAATGAAACACACAGAAGAGTGGTGTAATATTCTACAATATAAAGGTGCTAAATAATGTAGAATACTACACCAGTGGTGTGTGTCTTTCACTCGTAATATATAAAATATTCTACTACGAACTGATGGAACGGTCAATCAGTCCATGATAAAAAATCATATGTGGATGAGATTTAATCTTTGAGGGCCACATGAATGGCTAGGAATTCTGCAAAAAATTGAGCAGTGTAATCAGATTGTTCACAGCGCAGTAGAAATGACGACAACTGATGTTCATGATAATGGGCTTCTAATTACCGCACACATGTGTATTAATATGGTATTTCCATGCAAACCTAAATTCATTGTCGGTGATTGAGAGTATATTTCGAAATATAAAACTGCGTTTGGGAAGTCTTACATACCTGACCGGTCAATGGAGATATTCCCAAAGTGCAACACACAAACCCGAGAACTTCAGTCTTCAGGGACAGTTTTTACACGCAAACTTCTTTCTTTCTCGTTCGTGTCCGGAATCCAGGTAACACTCTTTCAGCCCAGTATAGGGCCACGTCCAAGGCTTCTTTCATAAACAAATTGTTGGGGTCACGCCTATAAGGGCAGTTTGGGCAGGCGAGCAGATGCTCCATATCTGCACAGTGCCACAGTCACATTTATCATCCGTAGCTGCAAGACCCCTCCTAATAATACACTCCTGGAAATGGAAAAAAGAACACATTGACACCGGTGTGTCAGACCCACCATACTTGCTCCGGACACTGCGAGAGGGCTGTACAAGCAATGATCACACTCACGGCACAGCGGACACACCAGGAACCGCGGCGTTGGCCATCGAATGGCGCTAGCTGCGCAGCATTTGTGCACCGCCGCCGTCAGTGTCAGCCAGTTTGCCGTGGCATACGGAGCTCCATCGCACTCTTTAACACTGGTAGCATGCCGCGACAGCGTGGACGTGAACCGTATGTGCAGTTGACGGACTTTGAGCGAGGGCGTATAGTGGGCATGCGGGAGGCCGGGTGGACGTACCGCCGAATTGCTCAACACGTGGGGCGTGAGGTCTCCACAGTACATCGATGTTGTCGCCAGTGGTCGGCGGAAGGTGCACGTGCCCGTCAACCTGGGACCGGACCGCAGCGACGCACGGATGCACGCCAAGACCGTAGGATCCTACGCAGTGCCGTAGGGGACCGCACCGCCACTTCCCAGCAAATTAGGGACACTGTTGCTCCTGGGGTATCGGCAACGACCATTCGCAACCGTCTCCATGAAGCTGGGCTACGGTCCCGCACACCGTTAGGCCGTCTTCCGCTCACGCCCCAACATCGTGCAGCCCGCCTCCAGTGGTGTCGCGACAGGCGTGAATGGAGGGACGAATGGAGACGTGTCGTATTCAGCGATGAGAGTCGCTTCTGCCTTGGTGCCAATGATGGTCGTATGCGTGTTTGGCACCATGTAGGTGAGCGCCACAATCAGGACTGCATACGACCGAGGCACAAAGGGCCAACACCCGGCATCATGGTGTGGGGAGCGATCTCCTACACTGGCCGTACACCTCTGGTGATCGTCGAGGGGACACTGAATAGTGCATGGTACATCCAAACCGTCATCGAACCCATCGTTCTACCATTCCTAGACCGGCAAGGGAACTTGCTGTTCCAACAGGACAATGCACGTCCACATGTATCCTGTGCCACCCAATGTGCTCTAGAAGGTGTAAGTCAACTACCCTGGCCAGCAAGATCTCCGGATCTGTCCCCCATTGAGCATGTTTGGGACTGGATGAAGCGTCGTCTCACGCGGTCTGCACGTCCAGCACGAACGCTGGTCCAACTGAGGCGCCAGGTGGAAATGGCATGGCTAGCCGTTCCACAGGACTACATCCAGCATCTCTACGATCGTCTCCATGGGAGAATAGCAGCCTGCATTGCTGCGAAAGGTGGATATACACTGTACTAGTGCCGACATTGTGCATGCTCTGTTGCCTGTGTCTATGTGCCTGTGGTTCTGTCAGTGTGATCATGTGATGTATCTGACCCCAGGAATGTGTCAATAAAGTTTCCCCTTCCTGGGACAATGAATTCAAGGTGTTCTTATTTCAATTTCCAGGAGTGTATTTGTCTTCACTGGGGCCACCCCTGTCCGTAATCCATTCTGTGTCCTCCATGTCTTCCAGTTTGTGCTGAATCCGCCGGGCCTTTCCTGTGCAGGTGGATAATCAGCTGGTGGTCATTCTATTAATTATCGTGGCTATGAATCGTTCACTGGATTTCAATCGCCTGGATTTACACTTACTGCCAAAAAGGGGATGTCGATCGTTAATAGTTCTTCTGAGCCTCTCTGTGAATTCATGTGATGTTCTCCCAGAGCTGGGATTCGCAAACGCCGCTGCTCTACATAGTTTTGGTAGGGAAGCAGGTTTTATGCATCCTGTTGTTAATCGACATGTTTCATTAAGACATAAGTCGACCTTCTTTGCATGGTCTTGATCTGGACCATACTGGGCAACCACACATGGCTGTAGAGAAGCATAAGGCTTGTGCAGTGGTTCTTGATATGGAAGGTTTACCAACCCATTTGCTGTTAGCTAATTTCTGCAGAACATAATTTCTGTCAGTTACCTCTTGTCGCGCCTTTTCGCAATGGTACCTGGATGTCAGATCTACCGAGCACCACGCCCTGGTAAATTGGTTTTTCGGTATGCTCCAGTGTAATATTATTCCAAGAGACGATAAGTTTACGGTTAGCTAGCCAGGATCGAAGGTAGAAGGCGCTGACTTGTGTTTTGGACGGGTTTAGCTTAAGAAAATTGTTTTTATAATACTCTGTCATTTCTCTAAGAGCCTTCTCCAGCTTCTGTTCTACATACTCAAAGGTCCTCCTCCGTGCTGTAATTGCCAGGTCATCCGCATACAGAAAATGTTTTGTATGTTTAGGCATCGGTTAGTCGTTGGAGCCGGCCGCGGTGGTCTCGCGGTTCTAGGCGCGCAGTCAGGAACCGTGCGACTGCTACGGTCGCAGGTTCGAATCCTGCCTCGGGCATGGATGTGTGTGATGTCCTTAGGTCAGTTAGGTTTAAGTAGTTCTAAGTTCTAGGGGACTAATGACCACAGCAGTTGAGTCCCATAGTGCTCAGAGCCATTTGAACCATTTTTTTAGTCGTTGGTGTATGCTTCCTTGGGCCAGACCATTTTTCTGGTTTCTCCGTCTGATCTTTTTTCTATCAGGGACAACATAAAATTGTCTATTTTGTAATAGAGACTTGATAATCTTAATAAATTTATAGTCTCTTAGTTCATTATAGAGCTTCTGAAGCAGCAGCATAAGAATTACAAAAAGAGCTCTGAACCAGACACGTTCGTGATAGTGCATCTCGTAAGATAATGAGGGAACAAGGCTTAAGTTAAGTAGCTCAGATTTTCATCAAAGCACAACGGTTGGATGAACGCTTGCGATATGGTATACAACAGGAAACCCATACCTCAAACAGTAGAGTGACATGAATACTAGGCAGGGCATCAACAGAGATGGCAATGGTATTCTTGATAAGTTGCCAATTGATTTGCTTATCCCTGGATACAACAACTGTGGACCTGGAGTGAAGCTGAAAAAGCGTCTGGCTTATAGGGATGAGGCAACACTTACAAGGAGCACAATGTTGTGTATGTTGCAAGTTAAAGTTACATCTTTCCATCGTACCACCATACAACAGGAAATTTTGACGGAAAGTAGCATAGACGAGCTAGTTTTTATTCCCTGAATCAGACTTATTCATCGTAATTTACCATTTTATTTTAAACATGCACATTTCCTGGTGAGCTTATGTTAAGCTCAGACCACAAACTAAACATAAGGTCAGATAATGTGTGTTGTGGGTATGGATCTTAGTGTCAACTTTTTGCACGGCCAACTCTTTGTGGCTCTCTCCTATATTATTGAAGCAAATAAGCTTTTTGTTCATGTCCCCAGTCGTACTACTTCAGACACTGTGTACAGTGAAGCTTTATAAGTTAAAAATAAATTCCACTCATACAAAAGTCTTGGGCACAGCTATAAGTAGATACTCTGGTAACACCAGCTATTTCAGGTAGTTTAATATGATACTGAATGAATCTTGAAGACCTGAACTCCCCAACAAAAGGCTTTTTCTGTTTGAAAGCAAAAGCATTTGTATCCTGCCAGCTACACAAACTTTGTAGAACGATTAACATAAAAAATCAAAATTATATTATGTTTAAAAATTCGTGTTACTTAGGACTGAATGAGTGGTACGTTTCAATACAATATCACTTTGACTGACTTATTACAGATTTCTTTCTATTGAATTACGTGTTACACTCGAAAATTGTGATTCATAAGTTCCATATCCTACAGAATATTTGTTTACAGTACTTTATATCTAAATATTAAAACTAAAATTACTCTTACCTTCTAATGAGATGGACTATACTAGTTCATATTCCATGGAAAGAATTTATGACATACATTCACTCGCACATACATTTCAGAGTAATGCTCATTTATTGTACTCCATACTTGATGTACAATCGACCACTACCTCTCCATGATATGAGCAAGTTGGTAGACCTCCCATGTCAGAATTTCCATAAAACTCTGACTTGTAAACTGTGTCGTGTTCTAAAATGCACTAATATGATGAAGTCTACAACCCAAATGATTTGTGGAGAAATACACACCAGTATAAATGAAGTGTAACTACAGAAGTTCAGGGTTTTGTGTGTCAAGCAAGAATGTAGTTTGTGGATGAACCATAAACAGTCCACACATTTCCCAAACTCAACCCATACATCTGAAAACTCTCCAGTGCTATGTTTTTGATTGAGTCACATAAATAAAAAGGTATTGGCATTTCGTTTTTTACAAGAAGGTTTATTGTATCTTCTTGCACTTACAAATCAGTATCACAGTTTTACAATACATAATGAATGCTTCAGTGTAAAACAATTCAATTTTGTAAGCAAACACATATTTAACATAAAAGTGAGACACTGCATTCATCGCTCAGTTTTCGGTCTCTTGGCAATCCACTCTTTAATAGCTGGTATTTCAAGTACGGTATTCTTGAGTGCAGAAAGGTTTGAATAATCTTTTGTTATGTCAAATCCAATCATGAACTTGAGGAGGTCGAGCAGTGATACAAAATAGAGGTCTGCCCACGAGAGCTGAAACCAAGTCCTTCACATTAACATACAAACAGAAAATTCCTCAGTTCTTAAAAGGTGTACAACATTGATGTGTATGAAGTCAGTCTACAACATAGTGTCAGTATTGCTATCTACTTTAAAAAGTAAAAGTATTAAAATAAGTTAAAAATGCTACAAAAATGTTGCCATTTCGTTTGCGAATAATTGATTCCACTGTGTGTGGATAAACTACCAAATACAACAATTTTCGTCATCATATATTTTAACACTGCTGATTACTATCCAACTGCATTATTTAAAAGGATATCTCAACTTATTTCAGTATCCATAGGGCATAAATTTCAATTTGTTTCAGCTTACCTTGCCATTTGCTAGATAACCTCCATTTTCCTTCACCAACTTATCAAGTCTTGGCAACAAAAACGGTAAGCTTTCATTTATGACTGCTGCTTTCTTCTTTTCCTTTAAGGCTTCGTCTGTCTCGTATGCAGGACTCACTATTTCTACAAGCAGAAGTAAATATTAAAATAATATATGGACAGACACTTCGCGATTTTTAACTTAAAAATTATTAAACTAATTTAAAAAATAATATCTCAGTACAAACGAGGATATTTTAGATGAACATCATCCCATTTATTAATCAAACACTTCTTTAAAATTACAGCCTAGCTGTGACGTATACTTTATATTTGACAAATATATGTCTTCAGACAATTTCAAATAAGGCACTCTAAAAAGGGAACTATGATGTTACATTTTTTATTTATGTTTACTTGTGCTTAATATCGGTTGTCAGTGGCGATTTTCCATATCATGTAGTGAAATGTAAATAAAGAAAGGCAAAATCTTTCAGTGAATGTAAACATTAAACTTACTCATTCTTATGTCTGATACTGTATCAACAGCCATATCAATCTGGAGATCTTCCCAGTCGTTAGCCCCAGACAGGCCCACTTGCTTGCCTAAGTAACGGCAAATAGCAATAGACTGGCAGACCTTCTTCCCATCAATTTCAAGAACTGGAACTTGCCCGAAAGGCATTGCTTGACAAAGAACAGAAAAATATTAGCAACATTTCTAGTATAAGTAAAGTGCAGCTTTCTCTTGTAATCCTTTTTGTACAACAAAATAATTTCTGAATGTGGTGTATCAACTAAAGCTAATGTGCTAAGGTTTTACTTTAGTATTCTTAATGGAGAAAATCGCCAATCTTACGTGTGAGCAGTGGAACTCAAACCTGACATTGTTCATATGAGACACCACAACAGCAGTAGTGAAAATCATTGTGCTTCAGAAAAATACTGTCTGCTCAAGTGAATCATTTGTATCAGTATCTAAAACTTACAATGACGAGCTAAAACATTATGACCCATATCCATCGCGAAATTGAAAGTCGCCTTGTGACGTTACGAACACCTGACGCAGTACTGTATATATATACGCAGGAGAGACGAATGAGGAATTATTCTAGCGACAATGGGGAAATCCACAGCCATAGGTGACTATGACAAAGGGCAGATTGTTATGGCCTGGCGCCTGTGAACGTCTTCTCAGAAGTGGCGAAATGGTTGGCTGTTCATGTGCTACTGTCTAAACGCAGTGGTTCCCAACAGGGGGTCTGCGAGCTATGCCAGAGGGGTCCGCAAGATGCTTTTGGAATAAAATATATACTAAGTATATTTCGTATGATTACAGATTTTTTGTTTTGGCCGCTTCCTGCGAAGAGCAGAGCTTTAGCGAACGCTAACTTCTACGTCTAGCGTCTTCCTAGAGCCAACTGACATTAGCACACACTAGTGCAAAACTAGAATTGGATAGAGGAAAATAGTTCTGCTGTATGCCGTTAGACTGCGCGCGCTGCCTGTTAGCAGCTGACAACTGACAGTCACTTTACACAGAAACTCGCATTTCAGACGACAATCGGCCATTGTTAATTTATTGCCAATGCTTTCACAGACCGTGTTGTTTACATATTCAGTATTCTGTATTAAAACAGTAGTGTTTCAAAAGCGTTGTTTTTCGCGGAAGCCACAGTTGGCATAATTAAAAAGAGACCGTTCGTTAAAAAGTGGTACGCTAAAACAAAAAAGGCCTACAGATGAAGAGGAAAATAATGCATTTGATGTTCAAGCAAGTAAGTCACTCAGTTTTAATTTTTTTCTTGTCATTCTCAGTTCATACTCAATTTTTTTTAAGGGGTTTGTGATAGAAAACACCCAGATTTGAAGAGAAAGATTTGGAGCAATAATCAAAAATTTAACAATAGCAATGATGGTTAAATTGAAAAAGTTTTGAGTTCAATATTTTTTCAATAATGAATATGCCAATGTTTTTTCTAAGTAGCAAAAATAGAAAACGTATAAAGACTCAATTTGGCTTTTTCTTTGGTACTTGATACTATGATATGACAAGGTATCAATCATGCTCGATGAGGGGGTCCTCGAGGAAAATTTGTTGGGAACCCCTGGTCTAAAGCATCTATGGAAACTAACTGAATGATGGTGAATCCACGAGTAGGCGACTTGGTGTTGGACAAAGTGGCCTCACCACAGACTATGGAGACGGAGGCTTGCCCATTGTGTAAACCAGGATAGGCGGCGATTTGTGGCGGATTTGACGACTGAGGACAATACCAGACCAGGTACAAGTGCTTTGGAGAGTACCCCTTAGCGCCTGTTGCTGAACATGGTGCTCCAAAACGGGCGCCTCCTATGCACTACTACATTGACATTATGACACTGTCAGTTACCACTGCAGTGGGAATAGAATCATTGAGATTGGACAATGGATCAATGGAAAAGTTCGTCTGTAGGCATGAATCATATTACTTCTTAGATCAGGTAGATGACTGCGTCCAGATACGGCGTCAACCAGGAGAACAGCTGTTCGAGACAGGCACCCTACTACAGACGCAGGCCTGTGGGGCCAGTGTTATGCTTTGGTGGACATTCACTTTGGCTTCCAAGGGAACTGTGGCAGTATCGGAAGGTACCATGAGAGCTGTCGACTAAGTGAACGTTATGGTGAACCACAAGCATCTCTTCACGCTTTATCTCTCCTGATGGCATCTTCCAGCAATGTCATTGAGCCAGAATTATTGCTACACTGCTTTGACGAGCATTTACTTCTTGACCAACAGATTTGCCTGACCTGTACCCAATGGAACACATCTGGGACATTACAGAGCATCAGCTCCGTTACCATTAACCACTAGCCCTTAATTTTCGATAATTGCGTGACCTGTGCGTAGACATCTGCTACTACATTCCTCCAGAAACGTACCATGGACTGGCCGAATCCATATCACGCAGAACCGCTACAGTATTGCGTTTCAGAGTTAGACAAACACGCTATTAAGTACGTGGTCATAAAGTTAAGGCTCGTTGGTTTATGTGCTCATTTCAATAAAATAAAAAATGTCATTGTCTCTGGCAAGAAGAAAACCTTGCAAATTTTGCATTGTATAGCTTCGTTGTAATAAGGTAATCTGGCGTGTCTTACAAAAGAAAACGTGCAGACAATAAATGTAACTATAAATGTGACTATATTATTCCAGAGTCCTTCTTCAAACTCTTATGATGTAAACACGTAGACTGAAGTTACGAATGAAAATTTGTGCTAAGGTCGGGATTCGAACCCGAGTCTCCTGCTCACTAGGCAGGTACGACAACCACTTTGCCTCCCTGGCACAATGGCTATGCACAACTACAGGGACTACTTAAGCGCATCTCCCTCCTCAAACCAAGTTCCCATTCACACCTCAGCCCACTTAGTATAACGCCCAAACTCGAGCAGAAGTGCAGAGTTTAAGTGTAATGCCAAGCGGGCTAATCTGTGAATGTAAATTTTGGTTGAGGAGGGAGCGTTATTAGAGTAATCCATGCAGTTGTGCATAAACATTGTGCCAGGATGCTGTAGTATTTAGCACATCTGCTTAGTGAGGAGGAGACCTGGGTTCGAACCCAACCTTTGTACAAATTTTCATTCATCGCTGCAGGGCAGATAATCGTATCAAAACAGCACAGTTCGTTGTTGTAATCTCACTGTCATGTCATGTCATGTGAAAAGTCTCTAAATAAGATCTTACAAGCTATGTACAGGGTGGTTTTCCTAAAAGGGGACAAACTGCATGAAACTATCCCTGATATCATAAGGAGCAAAAATGTGCTCCAAGAGAGGTACACTACCTTGAAGGTGGAGATGAAGTCTTTGGCAGAGTACGTTTCAATGATTGAAAGCACACTTGAGAACACACCAGGGAAGCGGGAGGTGTATTAGTGTATTACCCCTACATTCAAGAGGTCAGTGAGCTGGAACACTGTCATTTAGTATCCACATTTCTTCTTCGTATCAGCAAAGAATGACTTTCAGCTGGGGACGTAAGGTCAGCTGATAGATGTGCAGATGTATCTCGACTGTGAGGCGCTGTGGAAGAATGACTTGGTCCCACGAGGTAGTCTCCAATAATCCCTGCCCATACACCGAAGCTGAACCGCTGCTGATGGTTCGCTATTACCATACCATGGGAATTCTCCTCAGCTCACAGGTACATGTAAACGTTGACGATACCGCCTCTCGTAAAGATAGCCTCATCGTCGTATAGGTGGATGACAGAAATCGCTGCACCGTGGTGACTGGTATAACGAACCAGCGAGAAAACCATCCATACGTAATATGGGCTGCACTCGTTTTAGAAGATACAGATAGCGGCATTTATCTTGGAGGATGTTCCACGCGATCTCGTGGCTTATCCCCTTCCCTGATGGCAGTTTACCAGTTTGGTGCTGATACTGGGGCACTGTCGAAGATCTTTTATCTCCACCATCAAGTGGGTGTACCTCCTTGAAATGCGCTTCCAGCCATATGTAAATTTGACCTTTTTTACTCCTTATCCTCTTACGTGCTGTTTCCTGTAGTTCGCCCCAATTTAGCAGAGTCGTCAAGTATGCAACACACTTGCTTTTTTTATCACTTTTGCGTAATATTTCAATTTATTTCTATTTTCACTGACTGCAATCGAAATGATAAGGACATTAATTTATGTAGTAAATTATTTAAGCATTTTGTGCGCTACTACTACTATTACTATTACTACCACCACCACCACCACCACCACCACACAGACTTTGTAATTACTGAATTTCGAAAAATACTCTCCTAGGTATGCAGTACTATCTTGCTCCTCTGTTTGCAGTGCACTCAATTTCAGTATTTTTACAGACCAATTAGTTTCCTCATTCTGCACCAGATAAGAGAAGAAGAATAGTCTCAAGCCAAGACGTTGAAAGATAAAAGTTTTTACTTACATTCTTTCAAAGATTGCCATTTGTCTTTATCACATCGTTCATCTTCGAATTCAATCTTTCCGTATGAGAGCAGGAAACGTATTGGCTCAGCCAGACCCATTATAGGGAAGTAAGTTAACTTGTATTTCGGCGCCATCTCCAGTTTAAGCTGAAAATCAGAGGTTTATGAAATGCCTGTAGGATTAGGTATTAGCTCGTAGTGACATTTATCTATTATTGCACACCTCTATTAGTTAAGACAAGCTCAGATGTGCAACATACGGATATTAAGTAAGTCTTGGTTGAGCAGGAAATTATGGGGTATTGAGGGAATGTCTGCCTCTTTGTCGACGTCACAGTTTATGAGCTTTTATACTGCATAAAAGGAAAGATGCACATACACAGACAATATCAGTACGAGGCAAAATTGACACTGAGATGCATCACTATTAACAAAGAACAGTAAGCTAATATACCGGAGAGGACTCATGTATTTCAGTTGTAATTAACATTATAAATCGTGTATCACAGCATTCTTTCTTCCTCTTTCTTTTGCTACTGCCTTTGTCCCGCATTGTGCGCAGGGTCGGCAGTGTTAAGTACGGATCTGGCATGGTTAATTTTAAGGGGTGGTTGGATACCCTTCCTGCCGCCACCCTATACCCCCAGGATAGAAGTAGTGGACCCCAGCTGTCTGCATCCAGTGTAAATCGTGAAAGAGTGTGAATGTGTTTCAAATGTCTGCGAGTCATGTAACTGAGGCGGATAGTGGGGGCGAGCCCGGTATTCACCTAGGAGGATGTGGAAAACCGCCTAAAAACCACATCCAGGCTGGCCGGCACACCACCCGTCGTCGTTAATCCGCCGGACGGATTCGATCCGGGGCCGGCGCGCCTACCCGAGACCAGGAAGCAGCGCCTTAGCGCTTTCCGCTACCCTGGCAGGTCGTCTATCACAGCATATATATACGAAAAAAAAATTAAGGACTTTTATCCATGTGTTGTATTGTCAATATGTGACGAATTAGCTTACTTCATACTTAGAAATGTTCAGTTGTACGACGAAAGCTGTGGTAAATGTTGTTAGTCCTCCCCGAGAGCAACAAATCCACTTTAAAGTTGTAATTAAACTAAGCATTACAAAGACAAATAACTGCCACACACATTCCTGCAGTGCTTACTTCTTCAACCTGAACAGAAGGTAGGAAGGAAGGATTTAAGGTCCCATCGCCATCGAGGTCATTAGAGACGGAGCACTTAAGGAACCATCCCGGCATTTGCTCAGAGCGATTTAGGGAAATCACTGTAAAGTGTAAATCTGGATGCCCGGACGCAGGTAGTCTTTCTGAATGCGAGTTCAGTGTGCTGATCACTGTGCCACTTCGCTCGATTTCAGATTAAACGCTACGAGGAAATACTCATTAACTATTATTGTAAACAAGTGAAATTCTGTCCTAAATAAAGTTTTTGTTTGGCATTGTTGGCTGGGAGGTCACAAGGTGTAAGTTTAGCTGCCTAATTAGAAAGGTTTTCTTCCTTCGTATATGGCGCCATCTCTCATTCACATAATGGGGGAGTCGTGTCAAGTACCTGATGAGAGCAGTTTGCTGTTGAGTGAATTTTGAAGTGAAGTCATGACTAAACTATGAAGGAAGAGGTTGGATCCAGGTGGCGGTACGTAGCCTACTCCTGTCGAATAACGTTGTGGGTGCCGCGGAATCTGATCAGTTAATCACCAACTTGCCGTCCATCCAACAACGGAGGAGAGATTTACGATTTAATCCCCGAACGTTGGTGCGTGCGATGTCTGGACTGTTACCGACCTTTTTGCTTTCTATTTCATCATACTTCAGAATAAAAATAATTTTTTTAATGTAATGGAACTGAATTACTTTCCTTTAAAGGAATTATAGAGTACACATTAATTAAATAATAGTGAAAAGTTAAAATTTATACTGATCGCTCCCTCTTCGTTCTGTTCCGCTTCATGAGGCTAGTAACTACTTCATCTGTAAACCGTCGCACTTCTTTGTTGCTTAAAATATGTGAGTAGTTCTGAAAGAGTTACTGAAATCTGCGCTGGAGTCGATTCATGATCTGACTATGTTATATTGAGAGGTGTATAACAAATCCTCGACGTCTTGGTCGGTAACGGCGGGCAAAAAACATACTTAATTTCAGGTGTCATGCTTGTCCTTCAGGAAATGTCACTAAGTCGACTTCAAAATGTGTGTTACTATCGTATGTGGTGCTGCACGATTCTTGGGTGCGTTTCTTTACTGCCCAGTTCCACGGCTAATTGCTGTTTGAGCAGAAGTCTATGTTAGTGTCTGAATTATGCTGCAGGGGTCGCGTAATTGCTTGGCGAAAGGGTCTCCACTGCCAGTTTCGGTTCTATCACGTGATATCGGCTATGGAGGCGACCCAGTATGTAATGGGATATCAGTATCAAACTTAGTATCTCCGTCAGTCGAAGGTTGTCACGAGATCGTAACGAAACATTACGCAAGTAAGTTTTTAGGACTTTCTTTGAATATACGTCCAAGAGTTGGAAGAGGGTACTCAGAATACTTGTTCGGGAGGGTGGGGAATGGGAGAAGTGCAACTGCTGCTGCTTTCAAGCTGAATGATGAATAAGTTTTGCAATTTAATGCTAAATGCCGCTGGACATTCCTTCAAGTCAGCACCCATTACATTTTCTAGTTTTCCTCAACCAGCAATAGCACACTCCAGAGCACACATGCACTGTCTACAATTTTAATATCTGACACAATAAGATTACGTCTTTCAAGCCGCGCGGAGTGGTCGCGCGGTTAGAGGCGCCCTGTCACGGATTGCTCGTCCACCCCGCCGGAGGTTAGAGTCCTTCCTCGGGCATGGGCGTGCGTGTTGTTCTTAGCAAAACTTGATGTAAGTAGTGTGTAAGTCTAGGAATCGATGACCTCAGCCGTTTGGTCCCTTAAGAATTCACATAAATTCGAACGTCTTATACGCTCCAACGTACTGCAAAAGGGTCATTTTTAGAAGAAAAAGTTCTCATTTTCAGTTGTAATTTAGGCTACCACTTTGAAAATGACACAGAGAGTGAACTAAACAGAACTCAAATGATATGTGGCACAATACAAAGAACATAAGCAAAAAAAAAAATGCAGAAAAAAATAAAAATAAAACATTGTAAAACAATGGCTATAGCGGTTTCGTCATAGGGCACATAGTCGCGGACAATTCGAAAGCAAGACGAAATAATGAGATGCACTAAGGGCTGCAATCTCAAGAGATCATGTAAGAGGTATAAACATCAGAACTAAGCTGGGAACTTATTCAGTAAACGAATTAATAAAACAAAGAGTAAAATACACTCCTGGAAATGGAAAAAAGAACACATTGACACCGATGTGTCAGACCCACCATACTTGCTCCGGACACTGCGAGAGGGCTGTACAAGCAATGATCACACGCACAGCACAGCGGACACTCCAGGAACCGCGGTGTTGGCCGTCGAATGGCGCTAGCTGCGCAGCATTTGTGCACCGCCGCCGTCAGTGTCAGCCAGTTTGCCGTGGCATACGGAGCTCCATCGCAGTCTTTAACACTGGTAGCATGCCGCGACAGCGTGGACGTGAACCGTATGTGCAGTTGACGGACTTTGAGCGAGGGCGTATAGTGGGCATGCGGGAGGCCGGGTGGACGCACCGCCGAATTGCTCAACACGTGGAGCGTGAGGTCTCCACAGTACATCGATGTTGTTGCCAGTGGTCGGCGGAAGGTGCACGTGCCCGTCGACCTGGGACCGGACCGCAGCGACGCACGGATGCACGCCAAGACCGTAGGATCCTACGCAGTGCCGTAGGGGACCGCACCGCCACTTCCCAGCAAATTAGGGACACTGTTGCTCCTGGGGTATCGGCGAGGACCATTCGCAACCGTCTCCATGAAGCTGGGCTACGGTCCCGCACACCGTTAGGCCGTCTTCCGCTCACGCCCCAACATCGTGCAGCCCGCCTCCAGTGGTGTCACGACAGGCGTGAATAGAGGGACGAATGGAGACGTGTCGTCTTCAGCCATGAGAGTCGCTTCTGCCTTGGTGCCAATGATGCTCGTATGCGTGTTTGGCGCCGTGCAGGTGACCACCACAATCAGGACTGCATACGACCGAGGCACACAGGGCCAACACCCGGCAACATGGTGTGGGGAGCGATCTCCTACACTGGCCGTACACCTCTGGTGATCGTCGAGGGGACACTGAATAGTGCACTGTACATCCAAACCGTCATCGAACCCATCGTTCTACCATTCCTAGACCGGCAAGGGAACTTGCTGTTCCAACAGGACAATGCATGTTCGCATGTATCCCGTGCCACCCAACGTGCTCTAGAAGGTGTAAGTCAACTACCCTGGCCAGTAAGATCTCGGGATCTGTCCCCCATTGAGCATGTTTGGGACTGGATGAAGCGTCGTCTCACGCGGTCTGCACGTCCAGCACGAACGCTGGTCCAACTGAGGCGCCAGGTGGAAATGGCATGGCAAGCCGTTCCACAGGACTACATCCAGCATCTCTACGATCGTCTCCATGGGAGAATAGCAGCCTGCATTGCTGCGAAAGGTGGATATACACTGTACTAGTGCCGACATTGTGAATGCTCTGTTGCCTGTGTCTATGTGCCTGTGGTTCTGTCAGTGTGATCATGTGATGTATCTGACCCCAGGAAGGTGTCAATAAAGTTTCCCCTTCCTGGGACAATGTATTCACGGTGTTCTTATTTCAGTTTCCAGGAGTGTAGATAGAACGCACCTATATGATGCCAGAAGGAAGAGTAACTTAACGAGCAGTGAACTACAAACCACACGTATAAGAGATATGGGAATACCTCAGAAAAGATGACTACACTGTGAGTTCAACAGGCGAGGGGCCTACTCCCTGAAGTTTAAATGAAGAAGAAGAAGAAGAATTGTAGCTAACGAATCATAATGGCGAAGATAATGTGGGAGGTGAATGCATTGTTGTACCGTGATTGGCAAATAATAATTCTAGATATTTGAACGAATTAAGGCCGCAGATTTTTAACGTTTAGTTGACGGCAAGATCATTACAGACGAAGTAATGTCAACGGTATAACAGATGGAGTGTATTACATAGTTTCACAAGGATGGAGAGAAATAGGTCAAACACTGAGCGGTGGAACAAATAGTTGCGAGTTGTCGGGGGCTGCTAAGTTTGCGAAGTGAACGGCAGGCTAGAGCTGAGTTCAAAACATAGCAAATTCATTGGGTCGTTTGAATGGAACGGAGAATGTACCTTATTATTGGAGTTTCAGAGAACATATTCAGGTTCACACGAATAAAGCAAGTCGGAGGATATACTTCACCCGAGAATGTTCTCAGCTTGAGTACAACTGCAGAAGATGTTGCTCAACGCGAAGATTTCATAAGAATAATACTAGAGAAATTGCTCAAAAGCGCTTTCTGAAGTGAGCTCTGCAGCACACTTCGAGCTGAGTAAGTTTCGTTGAGGTTAAGTTTTTCCGACTTTTTTTTACTAAAAATGGCAGAATTTCTGTTGCTCAGAAGGCAAAAAGGATGTACGTAGCTCGAAGAAATACTGAAGAGAGAAGCTGTAGAAGTTTATACAGGTTTAACAAAGAAATCGATTTCGGTGACGAATTCCTTACCTAAAAGCATGAAAAAAGAGGAGTGACCTTTGAAACGAAGTGAAAATGAAGAAATTTTTGTGCTGTTGAAGAGACACAGGTTTTCAGACTAGTGCAGGAAAAGACGTTAGGTATACGTCAGACAACTGCATCACTCAAATTTTGAGATGTTCTTCACCATGTTTTGTCCCAGGGTAAATCTTATATTTTGTTGTGTTACAAATAAGCAGACAGATCAGAAGAATTGTGTAGACTACTATGCGACATATTTAGCTAACATTGTCTCGTGTTATTGGCCAGTCAGTGACATTTTCCTCTGGCTTCCTTTTAGCTTCTTTCTTGTTTCACTTTTATTTCATTCTGTTGTATAGCATCTTTAATATTTTGCCGTTGTCTTAGAGTGTAGGATCACACTTCACTGATTTTTTCCACATTCGTTTCCTGCGAGCAGATAACCTCGCCGTTGAGCGCCCGTACGCAACACACACACACACACACACACACACACACACACACACACACACACACACACACACTATCTCGTGTCATAAAACTCTGGCAGTCCCAGATTGGAGAAGATTAAAAGATTCAAATAACTACAAAATTAAAAAATGTTTCTCGCGTGTCGATATTTCGATAAAGTCGTCAGAAAACGCGTTTCGTGAACTGCCCTTTACTTTTCGAAATAATTTGTTGTCACACGTAAAACTAAAATCGAAATGCAGTGTAACTCCTCTAGAACACACTGATGCCAGTTTCATATCTGTTCACTGAATATTTTGCGTGTTTGAGCGAGTTGAATGAAATGTAAGATTACGCGTATGTTCTCTGCCGGATGCGGCACGACAATGCATACCGAGAACCTCTTCAAGGAAGAAAGGAGGCAGTGAGAAAGAACTCTCGTGTCAGAAAATATGCTTCGAAATTTTTAGTCATACGAAATTGAGAACATTCTCAGAGAACGTTCCGTGGAGAAAGTTCCTTTCGTTACTCGTACGGCACATTGTAAGCTTGCAAGATCAGTTAAGAATGTGTACCGCAAGAGAGAAGTCCTAAACAAGCAACAGACGAGCACAGCGTCAAATGGCGCGGTCTGTAGGCTTCAAGGGAAAACAGGCTCAAGTGCAAGACGTGACCGCGTGCGTACTTTAGGCGGGCCGCAAGAAGAGACGCAGGCCCGCGACGTGACGCAGGGGGGCTCACGCCAAATTCCTCACGGCAGCTTGAGTCACGGCGACAATCATCGCAAGTTGGATCGCAGTTTGCTGAGGAACTTTGTCTCTGGCAGAGATGGCGACTACTTCTTCTATGTTAATAGATATAAGTTCAGAATCGGATACCGATTCTGAGTCTGAGATCGAAACGGTGTGTTACATCGCATTGATGAAACTGGCTACAGGTTCTCACGCTGAAGAAGGCGTGAGTAATCCATCTATTCCGTTTTCTCTGGTAGATATGGAGGGCTACACGCTAGTAAGGAATGATATTGTAAGGAACCTAGGCATCTTTTTGGTAAACGTTTAACCAGGACAGAGCACATCACGAAAATTTGCTACAGAGTTTTAACAATGTCAATGTACAATGTTAACAACGAATTACAATTTCGTATGTCCGTTTCCTTGGCCACATCCTCCCACTTCTCAGCTTTCAGCTTCGTTTTCAAGTAATCTTCATGGCTTGTATCGTACAGAACTTTGCGAACACGTACGGCTTCAATTAGCTTTTCCTCCATTTCGAACTACCAACAACGAGAACCAACGGGAGTCTCGCAGTAAACTGCGTACAGGAGACTGCGGTCCACAGTGTCACCAAGCGCAGGAACTGCGTCACGTCACGCTGCGCTCTAACGTGTGCAGGACCATGGAGTTGTGTGCTTCGCAAAAACTCACCGTGAGGCACCCTGCGGCACCTCACGGACCTGCGGCCAGCCTTAAGAACTGCGAAACACGGGGCACCCAGCGAACTGCCTTGCGCCATCTACGGCGCCGTGACGGACCGTAGCTGCTGGATGATCGCGTTACCTCAGACGCGATATCGATAATGCTGCTTACCAGGGAGTCCGAGTCACTATCATATACAAGCGATGATCTAATCTTATTCCTTCAGAGTTTGAGACCTGTGCTCGAATGATTTGCATCTGGTCAAAAGCAGCGGTGACTACCAAACCAAGACGCGTTTTACAGAAATCTTTTCAGAGAGCACTCTACATAACAAAATGAAGGATGTTTTCAGATACTAAACAAAACTGCAGAAAATTTCTATGAAGACGCATCTTCGTAATTAGAGCACTTCATCGTCTCTGAGAAAGTTATTTCCTTCATTATATAAAACGCAAGAGCCTCAGGGCTTAAGAGAGCCTATCGTTGACGGTTTCCCGGTAGAGACTGATTTATTAAGTAATTCCTGCTGTGATCAGAACAGCGTTTAAACCTATCATTCGGATCTAAACAGATCAACTGACCAACTGTGAGATTTTAAATTATGATTTAGTTTCGTGAGGCAGCGATTTGTGTACGGGAAAATATCAAGCGCGTTTACTTAGGTACTTGTAGCCGCCCTTCGTCCTCGACTTCTCTGACGTACGATGTTATCCACTGTATATACCTTACTGTTCGTTATATACGTACCTCAGATGTAGCACCCACAAACATCTTTACTGTAGCGGTGGCTAAATCTCGAATTTTCGTAATAATTAATGATAACTTTTTCTAAGTCTATCACCCTTCATTTGATGCTCCGTTACCGAGGACACGATAGTTAATAACGTCTTTGGGTGTCATTTATTAGTTACTAATAACACGTAATTATAGAAATCACTTACGCTTTTTTATTAACAACGTTCAATAATAATTAAATGATCATGAATGATTGCGACTTGTATAGAGGGAAAAGGAGGGTTGATCCTACAATTACTCTCAGCAATTACAGCAACTAAAATGACAGTGATTTTTGCAGTTCGTCACTCAAAGATGTTGCAACAAACACTATGTCCATTACCATACTCCGATAAAATCGTTCAAACTTCGCACACTTTTCTTTTCACAAGCTAAATGCCGAGTCCCGTTGTTATACTCTACTGACCATTGAAATTGCTACACCACGAAGACGACGTGCTATAGACGCGAAATTAACAGACAGGAAGAAGATGCTGTGATATGCAAATGATTAGCTTTCCAGAGCATTCATACAAGGTTGGCGCCGGTGGCGACACCTACAACGTGCTGACATGAGGAAAGTTTCCAACCGATTTCTCATACACAAACAGCAGTTGACCGGTGTTGCCATGTGAAGCGTTGTTGTGATGCCTCGTGTAAGGACAAGAAATGCGTACCATCACGTTTCCGACTTTGATAAAGGTCGGCTTGTAGCCTATCGCGATTGCGGTTAATCGTATCGCGACATTGCTGCTCGCGTTGGTCGAGATCCAATGACTGTTAACAGACTATGGAATCGGTGGGTTCAGGAGGGTAATACGGAACGCCGTGCTGGATCCCAACGGCCTCGTATCACTAGCACTCGATATGACAGGCATCTTATCCACATGGGTGTAACGGATCGTATAGCCACGTCTCGATTCCTGAGTCAACAGATGGGGATGTTTGCAAGACAATAACCCTCTGCACGAACAATTCGACGACGTTTGCACCAGCATGGACTATCAGTTCGGAGACCATGGCTGTGGTTACTCTTGACGCTGCATCACAGACAGGAGCGGCTGCGATGGTGTACTTAACGACGAACCTGGGTGCACGAATGGCAAAACGTCATTTCTTCGGATGAATCCAGGTTCTGTATACAGCATCTTGAGGGTCGCATCCGTGTTTGGCGACATCGCGGTGAACGCACATTGGAAGCGTGTATTCGTCATCGCCGTACTGGCGTATCACCCGGCGTGATGGTGTGGGTGCCATTGGTTACACGTCTCGGTCAACTCTTGTTCCCATTGACGGCCCTTTGAACAGTGAACGTTACATTTCAGATGTGTTACAACCCTTGGCTCTACCCTTCATTCGATCCCTGCAAAACCCTATATTTCAGCAGGATAATGCACGACCGCATGTTGCAGGTCCTTTTCCGGCCTTTTCTGGATACAGAAAATGTTCGACTGCTGCCCTGGCGAGCACATTCTCCAGATCTCTCACCAATTGAAAACGTCTGGTCAATGGTGGCCGAGCAACTGGCTCGTCACAATACGCCAGTCACTAATCTTGATGAACTGTGGTATCGTGTTGAAGCTGCATAGGCAACTGTAGCTGTAACACCATCCAAGCTCTGTTTGACTCAATGCCCAGGCGTATCAAGGCCGTTATTAAGGCCAGAGGTGGTTTTTCTGGGTACTGATTTCTCAGGATCTATGCACCAAGATTGCGTGAAAATGTAATCACATGTCAGTTCTAGTAAAATATATTTGTCCAATGAATACACATTTTTCATCTACATTTCTTCTTGGTGTAGCAATTTTAATGGCCAGTAGTGTATTCAGTTTAACGTCTCTTAACATAGTCCACAGATCCTATTATCGGTTATTTGACATGTGATAGAATTTAATACTGAGCCCTATCTTTTCTCGCGCACAAAATTCCTCTGATGTTCTTAGTCCATGACCTTACGGCAGAAGTCTGTGCCGTATGAATTAACTAGTCAATTTTCTTGGTGTTTAACAAAAGTGCCCTGATCCCTTCCGTAGCATATCACACAGAAATGCCCTCTATATCGCACGCCGCATCTACTTAGACATATTCAGAGCACAGAAAGCAAGACAAGAGATCTAGCAATACCCGCGCATGGTTTATGTAGTAGAATTTAGAAACAAAAGTAAGCGCGTTAAACGCTCTTTGATTTCCCGGAAGCGCTACTTTGCTGCGGGCGTTATTCTGATGAGAGATTATGTAGCGATAATTTTAATTAAAACCTTTCTAATGCTATTACCTATTACTGATATTATCGACCATTTCTCCCCATTATGAAAATATGCCTGATAATATTGTTCTTAATTAAAAGAGCGGTTATAAACTGTAGCTGAATCAACTGAACAGTACGATAGGAAAGCAGTTGCTTTAAAATCCCAGATCCTTCCACGCTTACAACAGCTTCTACGTATTTCACAAATAGCTTGTTACTGAAAATGTAGGGCTAGTGAAATAATACTCCTCTTCGAGCAGCACCGAGATTTCCCAGTACGCTGCGTACATCGATATAACATCGAGCGATGCATTATCAGTCACATGTCACTTGATCCACGTGGCACGACAGCAAGCAGTCGCGACAGACTACGGACTAGTCACAACTAAGTTCTCCTTACAGTTTCACAATTTCATAAAACACGGGTGGAAATAGCAAGAAATCCTATCACCATGAAACACCTCAATTGTATTTGAGCCTGCCTGCAGTAACAGTTCTCACATAGTAGCCTATTTATCGACATAACAATTATGTTCATTTTGAAGTGAAACTGACAGTCAGAGGTGAAACTGTTGTCCTGTTGTCCTTCAAAACTTATTACTTGGTTCTAAAATTAAATGAAACTCCGCCCGAACAGGCTATTCGGGCCCAACGGTACCGATCGGCTGCTGAGTCATTCTCAGCCCAAAGGCGTCACTAGACACGAATATGGAAGGCATGTGGCCAGCACACAGCTCTCCCGACCGTATCTAAGTTTACGAGACCGGAGCTGTTACGTCTCAATCAAGTAATTCCTGAGTTTGCCTCAGAAGGGCTGAGCGCATCCCGGTTGGCAACAGCTCTCGGCAGACCGGATGGCCACCAATCCTAGTACTAACCCAGACTGACAGTGCTTAACTTCGGTCATCTGACGAGAACCGGATTACTTGGTTCTGAACCATGAAAAATATTTTATTTCTTTAATAGAGACCATAAAGATTTACTAAGTAGGTTGTAGGTGAAAGTTTCTGACCCTGTTCAGATAATAGAACAATGGGTTAAAAAGCAATTACTCAATTATATGGAAGATTCAAAAAATAAGAGGGACGTACAGGTTCGCCTTGATTCGCCTTGAGCACTGAAGCAATAAGCCCACCACCGAGACGTCCGTAACTGCCTGCTGCGCATCCTAGTCAGACAGGAATCGTCCATATTTTAAGGACCTTTCTACGGGACCGAAGGCGCGATAGTCGCACGATGCGTGATAAGGACTACAGAGCGGGTCCTCGAGTGTCTTCCTCTTCAGTTGGCGTAACTTCTGCGTTACATTTGCAACTTGTGTCGAAACGCGACCAGCATGGAAAAAATGGCTCTGAGCACTATGGGACTTAACATCTATGGTCATCAGTCCCTTAGATTTTAGAACTACTTAAACCTAACTAACCTAAGGACAGCACACAACACCCAGCCATCACGAGGCAGAGAAAATCCCTGACCCCGCCGGGAATCGAATCCGGGAACCCGGGCGTGGGAAGCGAGAACGCTATCGCACGACCACGAGATGCGGGCTGTCCTTGGGTCAGTTAGGTTTAAGTAGTTCTAAGTTCTAGGGGACAGATGACCTCAGATGTTAAGTCCCATAGTGTTCAGAGCCATTTGAACCATTGGGAGCAGATAACGACCAGGAATTTTCGCGAAATCTCCACTGTGGAATACACCTCTTGCTCACCTGTGGTATTTAAAAAGAATTATTTATATTTTCAAGGTTTTCAGGAGAATAAAGATAAAAGGAAATAAGGAACTGAGCTAAACCAGCTAAAAGCAATAACTAAACCAACAATTAAAATAAAAGCACAAAAAAATTTATAATAATAATAAATAAAGAATATTATTAATTAACTAATTGATAATAATACAATTAAGATATAGCTGCTTATATACTCCCAAGAGTCGCATTACATTGCATTTACGCTGCTGCGACTCCGTCAAATGGAAACTTTTCGATCACAGGTTATGCAACTGACAATAGAGCCACTCGGAGCTAAAGGCATTTAATACAAAAAACACGAATGGTTCTGACTGAAGGCATTCTTGGCAACGCACACAGCACATATGTTGTGCGGTCATATTTTGTAGGTTGTATGGTACTGCTGGGTAGGGTATCCCTCTGGGTGGGTCCAGATGTCTGTCGGAAAGGATGTTCTTCTTCCGTGCATACCGACTGGTTGCGGTTATTTGAGAGTTGTATCTTATGTGTGACTGTACAGCGTAAGTCAGTAGAACAGATGTGTGATAGTATAGTGTCCTGTTTGTGTCGTATGATGATGAGCCGGCCGTAGTAACCGAGCGGTTCTAGGCGCTACAGTCGAACCGCGTGACCGCTACGGTCGCAGGTTCGAATCCTGTCTCGGGCATGGATGCGTATGTTGTCCTTAGGTTAGTTAGGTTTTAGTTGTTCTAAGTTCTAGGGGACTTATGACCTCAGCAGTTGAGTCCCATAGTGCTCAGAGCCATTTGAACCATTTTTTGTATGATGATGGCGATGATGATGATAATAATGACTATGACGACGACGAGAGAAGGGCGAAGGTGAAAGACGGTGCCAGCACAGAGCATACTCCTCCAGAACAGAAGCAAGGGAGGTATCTGTGCTTAATTTTCCCACCCTACGGACGTATCACCAGCAGGGTCACAAACCCTCACTTAACGAGACACTGGGGAGAGGTTTGGTACTTAAACCAGGACATTGGAGCGAAGACCGATTATCAGGAACTTTACGCCGCCACCTCCCATCCTCTTGCCCGCCAAATTTTGACAGTGAAAATGACATCCACCACGGGGAGGTTGGGGTTGTTTGGGGGAGGAGACCAGACAGCGAGGTCATCGCTCTCATCGGATTAGGGCAGGTTGGGGAAAGAACTCGGCCGTTCCCTTTCAAAGGAACCATGCCGGAATTTGCCTCTAGCGATTCAGGGAAATCACGGAAAACCTAAATCAGGATGGCCGGACGCAGGATTGAACCGTCGTCCTCCCGAATCCGAGTCCAGTGTGCTAACCATTGCGCTACCTCGCTCGGTCACGATGTGTATTCAAACTGGCTTACCTCCGCACAGACATGCTTAGCTACTTCGGATATGGGGCGAAGTGTAGGACACATTACCAAACATATTCACGTGTTGACTCTGGAGGCACGAATTACATTATCTTTGTTGCTGACTGTAGCAGACATGGTCGCACTTTTCCGTAGTTGTCAGCAGTTATCTGCAAACAAGGATCATAATGATCTCGGTATTACTATACACACTGGCGTAGCACTTAGTTACACGTTATAGCTAACAGTTAGTCAACCACAATCGGTTTCTGTGCACGAACAAGCAAACTGTCGTAATATCAGAAGGGGATCGTAACTGGAAACAGCTTTTTCTCAGTTGTAGAATTCGTCACAACTATAATTACGCTGTGCTTTGAGATGACGCATAGCATGAGAGACGAGGTAATGACAGTAACGAAAACGAGTGCTTCAGTGTGACTAACAGACGAAAATCTAATAAAATGAACATTAATAATGATCATATTGGTATATTACTTGTCCAGTCCTAGAGTACCTCCAGAGAGAATACACTACCTCCAGCAATACTTACGATGAAAGGCCGTTTTCTGCTCCATTCTCGTCTAGTCTGAGTTTGTCTACGTGACGTTAAATCTTCCTTACATTAACTCAGTAACTTTACATAGCTTCCCACCTGAACTCAGTATGCTTTACACACATGAAATCAAACCATCCTTGTGTAGGGACAAGAAGTGTTTTATGAGACAGCCAACAGCTGTCCGTCGCTACCGCAAGAGTTTCAAATTTTACACTACTAAACAAAGCTGTAACATTTTTATAAAATTTTAGAACAAAGTTTTAATATAGACCGAAGAAACTGTATCCAGTGCATTCCTTTTGCTTTTCAGTATGCTAAGAGTACAAACGAATATTTCCTTTGTTACATATAGTACGTTGAACGACCTGCATAAGGAGAAACGTTTCAGAAGGAATAAGAAGATATAATGTAGCATTTCATCTAGAGTCTTTGTAGCACGTTCTTACGTGGTACTTGTATCACTAAAGCTGCAACTAGAAACGTAATTTTATACATTAAGTGTAGCAAGTATTCGGATAATTCTGTATCTTGGTATTTACCCTTGTTCCACTATAGTTAATTTAGTGCTCAACAGGCTTATTTTAAATGTTCCACTGTTTGCTCCTGTATGGCAATTAGAAGCCAGGCAATAACGTAGTAGAGCCTTCATATGTTGTTTACACAAAAGAAACAAGTTCTTCAGCATATTGTGGTTTCAAACTTTTATATGTCGTCTATTTTGTAAGTCGAAGATGTATATATGCATAATCATCCTTGACAGTTGTCCCACCTTCGTCATGTGATTTCATATACGAGCGCAGCCCAAGTGACTAATATCAGAGGGCATGTCAAAACGAAAACTACGTAAATGTGGATGGTACCAACCAGTCCGAAGCAAAAATACATTGGGTACGAAATATGCAGACTTCATTTCAGCTAACAGTCTTCGACCGCTCAATATGCTCACAATACGTTACCTAGGGCAACAGATATGTTTCCGCCTGGTTCTCCCGTGCATTTTTTGAATATATTAGGTGGAGGCACAAAAAGCAAAATATTGATCCCAATTGGACGTCAGTGACTGTAACTTCTTATATCCTATGAGCACTGTGTGATAAAGGCGCTAGCTAAATGTGTGAGTGAAGTGCACAAACTGTGCACTGAATTGCTCTGGCACTTGTACGGGGTTAACACGAATGGAAACTTTTAAAATCCGTTATCATGATTAAAGTTACTTCAGAAAACATCGCTCTTGTGCAACGCAGCTAGCTCTTTATTCGCACCAAGTAATGGCCGCTATCGACAGGGGATCTCAAGTTGATTCCGTATTTCTAGATTTCTAATCAAGCTGCGGAGCTATGGGGTATCGTCTCAGTTGTGCGACTGGATTCGTGATTTCCTGTCAGGAAGGTCGCAGTTCGTAGTAATAGACGGCAAATCATCGAGTAAAACTGAAGTGATATCAGGTGGTCCCCAGGGAAGCGTCCTGGGACCTCTACTGTTCCTGATCTATATAAATGACCTGGGTGACAATCTGAGCAGTTCTCTTAGACTGTTCGCAGATGATGCTGTAATTTACCGTCTAGTAAGGTCATCCGAAGACCAGTATCAGTTGCAAAGCGATTTAGAAAAGATTGCTGTATGGTGTGTCAGGTGGCAGTTGACGCTAAATAACGAAAAGTGTGAGATGATCCACATGAGTTCCAAAAGAAATCCGTTGGAATTCGATTACTCGATAAATAGTACAATTCTCAAGGCTGTCAATTCAACTAAGTACCTGGGTGTTAAAATTACGAACAACTTCAGTTGGAAGGACCACATAGATAATATTGTCGGGAAGGCGAGCCAAAGCTGGCGTTTCATTGGCAGGACACTTAGAAGATGCAACAAGTCCACTAAAGAGACAGCTTACACTACACTCGTTCGTCCTCTGTTAGAATATTGCTGCGCGGTGTGGGATCCTTACCAGGTGGGATTGACGGAGGACATCGAAAGGGTGCAAAAAAAGGGCAGCTCGTTTTGTATTATCGCGTTATAGGGGAGAGAGTGTGGCAGATATGATACTCGAGTTGGGATGGAAGTCATTATAGCATAGACGTTTTTCGTCGCGGCGAGACCTTTTTACGAAATTTCAGTCACGAACTTTCTGTTCCGAATGCGAAAATATTTTGTTGAGCCCAACCTACATAGGTAGGAATGATCATCAAAATAAAATAAGAGAAATCAGAGCTCGAACAGAAAGGTTTAGGTGTTCGTTTTTCCCGTTCGCTCTTCGGGAGTGGAATAGTAGAGAGATAGTATGATTGTGGTTCGATGAACCCTCTGCCAAGCACTTAAATGTGAATTGCAGAGTAGTCATGTAGATGTAGATGTAGAAAGTGTAACTGAGCACTAACCTGCTTGTCTCGGTTGGCTTCCTTGGGTGCTCCTGTGCCTTCTGCTTGCCTGCAGGTCCGCCGCTGGAATGTCCTTCGTAGTACAACGCGCGCTTTGCCGCTATCGGAGAGTGGTGGGGCGGCGTTACGCAGCCGCCTGTGGAAGGGGGAGGGGAGAGCCAGGTAAACAACCGGATCTGCACTGGACTCTTACCTTGGGGCTGTCATAGACACTAGTGATGCCAGCAGCGTAACTGCGAAAAATATTAACAGCATTTCCCAAATAGATTTCACACTGTAGCATCGCTTTTAGCTGCGCTTATTGTTACTAGAGTATGGAAGGAGATATGGCGCTTCGACCTCGAGATTTTCCGTATTCCATTGCTGCAGGCCAGCGTCATCCGCGAAGCAGACGCACAGGTGGATATATTCTGTGTCAATATCGCCCCGATGGAGCATCTAACCACACTGAAATTGCACAAAGATGACACTTACATTACCTGGCGATGTACGAAGTGGTCAACCACGTCACTCACGTGATGGTGGAAGAGATCCAAGTACATCCTCAACGACTCACGCCGGGAGAACATTTTTCAGTCATAAGTATTCTGACTGATTTGATCTGTCTTGCCATGAACTCCTCTCTTATAAGTCTGCAGCCTTTCGTGGCCGTCATCACTAAAGTTAAAACTTCTGTTTTTTTTTAGGCCGCGACATACACTATGTGATCAAAAGTATCCGGAAACCTACCAGAAAATGACTTACAAGATCATGGCGCTCTCCATCGGTAATGCTGGAATTCAATATGGTGTTGGTCCACCCTTAGCCATAATGACAGCTTCCACTCCCGCAGCCATACGTTCAATCAGGTGCTGGAAGATTTCTTGGGGAATTGAGTGCGGCTCAGAGGAGAGGTGTCGATGTCCGTCGGTGAGGCTTGACACAAAGTCGGCGTTCCAAAACATCCAAAATGTGTTGTATAGGATTCAGGTGAGGACTCTGTTCAGGCCAGTCCGTTGTAGGGATGTTATTGTCGTGTAACCACTTTGCCACAGGCCGTGCATTATGAACCGGTGCTCGATCGTGTCGAAAGATGCAATCGCCATTCCTGAATCGCTCTTCAACAGAGAGAAGCAAGAAGGTGCTTAAAACATCAATGTAGGCCTGTGGTGTGATAGTGCCACACAAAACAAGCCCCCTCCATGAAAAACACAGCCACACCATAACACCACAGCCTCCGAATTTTACTGTTGGCAGTACATACGCTGCCGGCCGCGTTGGTCTCGCGGTTCTAGTCGCGCAGTCCGGAACCGTGCGGCTGCTACGGTCGCAGGTTCGAATCCTGCCTCGGGCATGGATGTGTGTGATGTCCTTAGGTTAGTTAGGTTTAAGTAGTTCTAAGTTCTAGGGGACTGATGACCTAAGCAGTTGAGTCCCATACATCTACATCTACATCTACATGACTACTCTGCAATTCACATTTAAGTGCTTGGCAGAGGGTTCATCGAACCACAATCATACTATCTCTCTACTATTCCACTCCCGAACAGCGAGCGGGAAAAACGAACACCTAAACCTTTCTGTTCGAGCTCTGATTTCTCTTATTTTATTTTGATGATCATTCCTACCTATGTAGGTTGGGCTCAACAAAATATTTTCGCATTCGGAACAGAAAGTTCGTGACTGAAATTTCGTAAAAAGGTCTCGCCGCGACGAAAAACGTCTATGCTGTAATGACTTCCATCCCAACTCGTGTATCATATCTGCCACACTCTCTCCCCTATAACGCGATAATACAAAACGAGCTGCCCTTTTTTGCACCCTTTCGATGTCCTCCGTCAATCCCACCTGGTAAGGATCCCACACCGCGCAGCAATATTCTAACAGAGGACGAACGAGTGTAGTGTAAGCTGTCTCTTTAGTGGACTTGTTGCATCTTCTAAGTGTCCTGCCAATGAAACGCCAGCTTTGGCTCGCCTTCCCGACAATATTATCTATGTGGTCCATCCAACTGAAGTTGTTAGTAATTTTAACACCCAGGTACTTAGTTGAATTGACAGCCTTGAGAATTGTACTATTTATCGAGTAATCGAATTCCAACGGATTTCTTTTGGAACTCATGTGGATCATCTCACACTCTTCGTTATTTAGCGTCAACTGCCACCTGACACACCATACAGCAATCTTTTCTAAATCGCTTTGCAGCTGATACTGGTCTTCGGATGACCTTACTAGACGGTAAATTACAGCATCATCTGCGAACAGTCTAAGAGAACTGCTCAGATTGTCACCCAGGTCATTTATATAGATCAGGAACAGCAGAGGTCCCAGGACGCTTCCCTGGGGACCACCTGATATCACTTCAGTTTTACTCGATGATTTGCCGTCTATTACTACGAACTGCGACCTTCCTGACAGGAAATCACGAATCCAGTCGCACAACTGAGACGATACCCCATAGCTCCGCAGCTTGATTAGAAGTCGCTTGTGAGGAACGGTGTCAAAAGCTTTCCGGAAATCTAGAAATACGGAATCAACTTGAGATCCC
This sequence comes from Schistocerca gregaria, assembly GCF_023897955.1. NCBI lineage: Eukaryota > Metazoa > Arthropoda > Insecta > Orthoptera > Acrididae > Schistocerca > Schistocerca gregaria. Next base: position 204,951,437 of record NC_064921.1, read on the forward strand.
CTGTCGATAGCGGCCATTACTTGGTGCGAATAAAGAGCTAGCTACGTTGCACAAGAGCGATGTTTTCTGAAGCCATGCTGATTACGTGTCAATAAATCGTTCCCTTCGTGGTTATTCATAATGTTTGAATACGGTATATGATCCAAAACCCTACTGCAAACCGACGTCAATGATATACGTCTGTAGTTAAATGGATTACTCCTACTACCCTTCTTGAACACTGGTGCGACCTGCGCAATTTTCCAATCTGTAGGTACAGATCTATCGGTGAGAGAGCGGTTGTATATGAGTGCTAAGTAGGGAGCTATAGTATCAGCATAATCTGAAAGGAACCTAATCGGTATACAATCTGGACCTGAAGACTTGCCCGTATCAAGCGATTTGAGTTGCTTCGCAACCCCTAAGGTATCTACTTCTAAGAAACTCATGCTAGCAGATGTTCGTGTTTCAAATTCTGGAATATTCCATTCGTCTTCCCTGATGAAGGAATTTCGGAAAACTGCGTTCAATAACTCCGCTTTAGCGGCACAGTCGTCGATAACAGTACCATCGGCACTGCGCAGCGAAGGTATTGACTGCGTCTTGCCGCTTGTGTACTTTACATACGACCAGAATTTCTTCGGATTTTCTACCAAATTTCGAGACAATGTTTCGTTGTGGAACCTATTAAAGGCATCTCGCATCGAAGTACGTGCCAAATTTCGCGCGTCTGTAAATTTTAGCCCATCTTCGGGATTTCGCGTTCTTCTGAACTTCGCATGCTTTTTCCGTTGCCTCTGCAACATCGTTCGGACCTTTTTTGTGTACCACGGGGGATCCGTTCCATCTCTTACCAATTTATGAGGTATGAATATCTCAATTGCTGTTGCTACTATATCTTTGAATTTGAGCCACATCTCGTCTATATTCGCATAGTCAGTTCGGAAGGAATGGAAATTGTCTTTTAGGAAGGCTTCTAGTGGCACTTTATTCGCTTTTTTAAATAAAATTATTTAGCGTTTGTTTCTGATGGATTTGGAAGAAATGGTATTGAGCCTAGCTACAATGACCTTGTGATCACTAATCCCTGTATCAGTCATGATGCCCTCTATCAGCTCTGGATTGTTTGTGGCCAAGAGGTCAAGTGTGTTTTCGCAACCATTTACAATTCGCGTGGGTTCGTGGACTAACTGCTCGAAATAATTTTCGGAGAATGCATTTAGGACAATCTCGGAAGACGTTTTCTGCCTACCACCGGTTTTGAACAAGTATTTTTGCCAACATACCGAGGGTAGGTTGAAGTCCCCACCAACTATAACCGTATGAGTGGGGTATTTATTTGTTACGAGACTCAAACTTTCTCTGAACTGTTCCGCAACTGTATTATCGGAGTCTGGGGGTCGGTAGAAGGAGCCAATTATTAACTTAATTCGGCTGTTAAGTATAACCTCCACCCATACCAATTCGCACGGAGTATCTACTTCGACTTCACTACAAGATAAACCACTACTGACAGACACAAACACTCCACCACCAATTCTGCCTAATCTATCTTTCCTGAACACCGTCTGAGACTTCGTAAAAATTTCTGCAGAACTTATTTCAGGCTTTAGCCAGCTTTCTGTACCTATAACGATATCAGCTTCTGTGCTTTCTATTAGCGCTTGAAGCTCAGTGACTTTTCCAGCGCAACTACAACAATTTACAACTATAATTCCGACTGTTCCTTGATCCAAGCACGTCCTGTAATTGCCAAGCACCCTTTGACATTGCAGCCCATTCCGCACTTTCCCGAGGCCTTCTAACCTAAAAAAACCGCCCAGTCCACGCCACACAGCCTCCGCTACCCGTGTAGCCGCCAGCTGAGTGTAGTGAACTCCTGACCTATTCAGGCTCAGAGCCATTTTTGAGTACATACGCTGGCGGATGACGTTCACCGGGCATTCGCCATACGCACACCCTGCCATCGGATCGCCACCTTGTGTACCGTAATTCATCGCTCCATACAACGCTTTTCCACTGTTCAAACGTCTAATGTTTACACCAAGCGAGGCGTCGTTTGGCATTTACCGGCGTGACGTGTGGCTTATGAGCAGCCGCTCGACCATGAAATGCAAGTTTTCTCACCTTCCGCCAAACTGTCATAGTACTTGCAGTGGACCCTGATGCAGTTTGGAATTCCTGTGTGATGATCCGGATAGATGTCTGCCTATTACAAATTAGGGGCCTCTTCATTATCTGCGTATCTGTCAGTCAACAGACTATGTCGGCCTGTAGCCTTTTCTGCTTTTGTCGCTTCACGTTTCAACTTGACTATCCCATCGGAAACAGTGGACGTAGGGATGTTTAGGAGTGTGGAAATCTCGCGTACAGATGTGTGACACAAATGACACCTAATCACCTGACCACGTTCGAAGTCCGTGAGTTACGCGGAGCACCACATTCTGCTCTCTCACGACGTCTGATGACTACTGAAGTCGCTGATATGGAGTACTTGGGAGGAGGTGGCAGCACAATGCACCTGATTTAGAAACGTATGTTTTTGGGGGTGTCCGGATACTTTTGATCACATAGTGTATTTCCTTCTAAAATAATCGACGTTTCGGTCTCTCTGCTGGGATCTTCTTCAGAAGCTCCCAGAAGAGGTGTCGAAACGTTGATTACTTTAGAAGGAAATATGACGTAGCCTAAAAACCCCAACGGTTTTAACTTTAATTTCTCTTTTGTGCCGATCTCTTCATTTGAGAGTAGCAATTGCAGCCTACCGGTACTTCTTCAATTATTTGTTGGTTGCATTCTAGTATCCGTCTCTCGTCTCTACTTACAGTTCTTACTCTCGTCCATCTAGAACTATGGAAGTCATTCCCTGATGGCTTAACATACTTAATACTGTCCTACCTCTATTTCTTGTCAGTGTTTTACGTATGTTCTTTTTTCTGCCCATTCTATGGAGAGTCTCCTCATTACTTACCTTATCAGCCCATCTAATTGTCAGTATCCTTCTACAATATCACATTTCAAACACTCCAGTCCTCATCTTCTCCAGTTTTCCCTTAGTCCATTATATCCCCGTAGATGAGTGGTCAGCGCTTCTCACTGTCATGCAGCGAACCTGGGTTCGATTCTGGGGCGGGGCGGAAATTTTCTACACTCTGGGGCTGGTGTTGTGTTGTCTTTATCATCATCGGCTTCAGCTGGAAAGACTTGAAGCTCGGCAGCCGAAATTCCACAGGTAGGGAATCGAGGCCATCAATGCCATACGATCATTTCATTTCACTGCCATACAACACTACACTCCAAAAGCACATTTTCAAAAATTGCCCTCTCAAATTAAGGCCATTATCGACACTGGCAGAATTTCTTGGACAAAAATGCCCTCTTTGCCTATCCTAGTATCTTTTCATGTCCTCCTTGCTTCGAGAATGATATGTTGTTATGCTGTCATGACAGCAGAATACCATCACTTCACGTGGTGCATCGTTCCCAGTTTGGATGTTAAGATTATTCCCAATATCACTTCTGTTACTCGTCGTTGTTTACACTTTCTTCGGTTTACTCCCACTCCATATTCTGTTCTCATTCATCTGTTCTTTCCATTCAGCGCACGCTGTAACTCTTCTTCACTTTCACTCAGGATAGCAATGTAGTCAGCGAATCTTATCACTGAATCTTTTCACTGTGAATTTTAATCCCACTCTTCAACCTCGATTTCATTTCCGTCATTGGTTCTTCGCTGCATAGATTGCGTAGCAGGGCAAAAGACTTCATCCATGTCTTACACCATTTTTAACCCGGCTACTTTGTTCTTGGTCGTCAATTCCTTTTGTCCCTCTTGGTTCTTCTAAAATGACTCTAAGCACTATGGGACTTAACATCTGAGGTCGTCAGTCCCCTAGACTTAGAACTACTTAAACCTTAGTAACCTAAGGATATCACACACATCCATGCCCGAGGCAGGATTCGAACCTGCGACTGTAGCAGCAGCACGGGTCCTGATCTTGGTTGTTACACGGACTGTATATTACCTGTCTTTCCCTATACCTTACTTCTATTTTTCTCAGAATTTAGAACATCTTGCCCCATTTTATATTCTCGAATGTTTTTTATAGGTCTACAAATCCCATGTACCTGTATTAATTTTTCTTAAATATTCCTTCCACTATCAATTGCAACTTCAGAACTTCCTCTCTATTTCCTTTACATTTATTACAGCCAAACATCGTCATCTAACAGATCCCACATTTTCTTTTTCATTCTTCTGTGTGTATTACTCGTATTGGTATTTCGGACGCATTCTGAGTAATTTCTCGCACTCAGCTGCCTTTTCTGTCTTCGGGATTGTTTGTATAATATTTTCCCGAAAGCCTGATGGTTTTACACCACTCTTATGTTTTTCACACACCAGTTCATATAGACGTTTGGTTGCCATTTGTCCCATTGGTTTTACTCAATGGTTTTAGAAATTCCCAAGCAGTGCTGTCCATTCCTTCTGTTTTATTTACTAATAAATCTTCCATAGGTATGTTAAACTCTGACTCTAATACCTAATCACACATATCTTCCATAATGACTCGCCTTTCTTCTTCTATCGCATCGGATGTTTCCTCCCCCTCGTAGTGATCTTCAGTGTACTCTTTCCACCTGTCTCTCTCTCTGCGTGAACAGTGAAATTCTCTTTACTATCTTAATATTGAGGCCGTTGCTTTTAATTTCACAGAAGGTTATTTTGACTTTTCTATACGATAAATCAAGCCTTCCGTGACCATTTCTTCTTTGATTTCTTCACATTCTTCCTGCATCTATTTCTTCTTGGTTTCTGTGCACTTCCTATTTATTTCATTCCTAAGAGATTTATATTTTTGGATTCCCGTATTTCCTTGAACATTAGTGTACTTGCTTGTTTCGTCAATCAGTTGGAGTATTTCTTTTGTTGTCCGAGGTTTCTTCGCAGTTACCTTCTTTGTACATATGTTCTTACGTCCAAGTTCTGTGATTTCTCTTTTAGATATGTCCATCCCTCTTCAAGTGAACTGCTTATTACCGTATTCATCGCAGTATCTACATTTTGCCACGCGGGATTAGCAGAGTGGTCTGGGGCGCTGCAGTCGTGAACTATGGGGCTGGTCCCGGCGGAGGTTCGAGTCCTTTCTCGGGCATGGGTGTGTGTGTTTGTCCTTTGGATAATTTAAGTTAAGTAGTGTGTAAGCTTAGGGACTGATGACCTTAGCAGTTAAGTCCCATAAGATTTCACACACATTTGAACATTTATCTACATTTTCAGCAATCCTCAAGCGCATCTCAGCGTTCCTTAATACTTCAGTATCACTTTTCCTTCCACATTGATTCTTTCGGACGAATCTCTTAAATTTCAGTTTACTCTTCGTCATCGGTAATTTGTGATCTAACCTGTATCTGATCGTGGAGGTGCCTTCAAATCCAGTATCTTATTTCTGAATAACTGCCTGACCATGATGTGATCCAACTGAAATCTTCCCGCGTCTCCCGCTATTTTCCAAGTATACCTCCTCCTCTTGTGATTCTTGAACAGAGTATTCGCTATTAGTAGCTTTAGTTTATTGTAGAACTGAATTAGTCTTTCTCCTCTCTCATTCGTAGTACCAAAACGATATCCTCTCGCAACCCTTTCTTCTACTCCTTCCCCTACAACCCCATTCCAGTCTTCCAGGACTATTAGATTTTCCTCTTCCTTTACATACTGAGTTACTCGTTCAGTATCATACCTTCTCTCTCTCTTCATCCCCTCCTTGTGACGTTCGCATGTATACCTGAACTACTGTTGGTATGTCCATCCTTTTGACAGGAGGTCTTGGGGACCATGGCTGCTCACTATTGCAAGAAAATGAAACGCCTACAGCCGTCCTTATGATCTCATTTATTATGTAGTTATCAGTTTCGGCACTTCAGTGCGCCATCCTCAGGCCTTAGTTGATACTAAAAGGGTTATCACGATCTATATATACGCTGCAACTGAGTCAGTTGGCAGTTAATGATTGAAAAAAAAAGGTTCAAATGGCACTGAGCACTATGGGACTTAACATCTGAGGTCATCAGTCCCCTAAAACTTAGGACTACTTAACCTAACTAACCTAAGGACATCACACACATCCATGCCCGAGGCAGGATTCGAACCTGCGACCGTAACGATCGCGCGGTTCCAGACTGAAGCGCCTAGAACCGCTCGGCCACCACGGCCGGCTAATAATTGTAATGATTGAAGTAGGCACCTGCAGTACCAGTGCGCCCATACTCACTGACCCCATTTTCTACACACCTATTGCGCCACCAAGCAAGAGCTACCGTCAACAAATAAAAAGAAGAGCCCCAACATGACAGCCATGTTAGAAGACAGAGACCACTGACTGGAGGAGCAATAAAGCAGTTCAGTCTGGGTAAATGCATCCCAGAAATGCTTTTTCAGCAGCTGCCACGCTTAGTAACTAAACAGTGACAAAGGCTACGATAATCCCTGTTCGAGTTTTCTTCGCTGACATCGAGTTCTGACGTCAAAAGGTTGATTAGGGAAGTTCTTGCTAGGATTTCACTGTTGGAACAGAAGGATAAAAAACATAATAATATGCATGTAAGAGATGCACTCTAAACTGTTTTCACTAAGCGCTAGCATGATTTACTGTCTTCTATGTGGCTCCCTTACTGCATTTTATTCCACGCACATTTGCTAGTCGTGGCGGTTATTCCGTCATCAAGCTGACCGTTTTTACATGTAATTTGCCCTCTGACAAATTTATTGCACTTACTGTACACCAGCTTTTTTGCAATCTTACAGAAGACACTGGTATGTACAACCCGGGTACAATTTCCGTTTTGGGGTAACCATTTCACATTCATTATCTCGATATACTTTACCGTCCATGTTCAAGCGCTTTATCTTATCTCGCTTGGTCCGATATCCCCATCAGACGCATGATCGACCTCGAAAACGTGTCCTTTCAGCTCGTCCTCCACTCTTAGGGATATGTGTTTCCCTTGTAATCTTAATACTTTTCGCGCTTAGTCTAACTTAGCCCTATGTTGCGGTAGAAAATGTCTGCCGACCAACCCATTGCACGGGATGACTAGTCCTGACCTACACACTGGAAACTCGTGTTCTACGTCTCCGGTATCTTCCAAACTTAGGTGTACTTCTACCAATCTTCAGTTGAAGCCATCTTTCTTCATCTATCTAAACGTACAATTTACAGGAATTCTCTTTCTCTTTAACAAGCAAAATTATGCCCCTATTTCTGCTAACAGCTTTAATTTCTCCCTTAACTCTAGTAGCCCCAACATATCTTTCCTTACTGGCAGATAAAAGTGAGAGAAATATTGATTTAATGAAAGTATGGTATGCCTGAATATGAGTTTGCTTCGGGAAAGATCATTACAAATGTGATGGTGTGATGTGGTTAACAACTTAATAGACACCAGACATTGACAGGAAAACGACCATAGAACCCAAAAAATAATTGATGTAGGGTAATGAAATTTCGGGAATGCATTTGTCTAAGTAATATACTCAACTGATTAACATTGCAAGATCACAGGTTAATGTAAGAGCGAGATAATCCATTGCAAATGTGAAACGCTGGCACATTAATAAGCTGTGTAGCCACGAAATTGGAATATAAACATGCATACGTGCATGCATTGTGTTGTTCAGGTGCCTGATGTCAGTTTCTGGGATGGAGTTCCGTACCTGTTGCTTTGTTTGGTCAGTATAGAGACGGTTGTTAGTGCTGGTTGTGGATCACGCTGGAGTCTTCGTCCGATGATGTTCCATTTGTGCTCGATTGGAGACAGATCTGGTGATCGAGCTGGGCAAGAAGACATGTCGACACTCTGCACAGCATGTTGGGTTGCAACAGCGGTATGTGCGCGAGCGTTATCCTCTTGGAAAACGCCCCCTGAATTGCTGTTCATGAATAACAACACAACAGATCGAATCACCAGATTGACTTACAGATTTGCTGTCAGGGTGCTTGGGATAGCCACGAGAATGTTCCTGCTATGATACGCAATCGCATTCCAGCACATAACTTCTGGTGAAGGTCCAGTGTGTCTAACTCGCAGGCAGATTGGCTCCAGGGCCTCAACTGGCCATCACTGGCACCGGGTGGAACCAGCTTTCATCAGAAAACACAACAAACCTCCACCCTGCCCTCCAATGAGCTCTTGCTTGACATCACTGAAGTCACAAATGGCGGTGGTTTGGGGTCAGTTGTAGTGCGCAGCCAAGCAGTCATGTACAGTGGCTCAATTCTTGCCAAGTCGTTCTGCAGTATCGCAGAAGGAAAATCCAGTTTCTCATAGCTCTATTACACGACATCGCCCAACCTCAGAGAGGTGTTGATACAGGCACCTTCGTCGCCTTAAATGCATGCCTGACGAACATCAGCTCACAACGTCCAATCTCAAAGGTAACTAACGCTCAGCTCATTACAGCGGGTATTTAAAGCAGTCCTCACTTGTATCCTCATGGTGGTGCTACTAATGCCCCTCTTATGGGACTGGTCCAAAATCTGAGTAGACATAATCTTTCAGATGTAAAAAACACGTCTACCAACTGTCACTTATGTCACACAACTCTTTCTTGACGTTGCGAGCCGGCCGGGGTGGCCGAGCGGGTCTAGGCGCTTCAGTCTGGAACCGCGCGACTGCTACGGTGGCAGGTTCGAATCCTGCCTCGGGCACGGATGTGTGTGATGTCATTAGTTAGGTTCTAAGTTCTAGGGGACTGATGACCTCCGATGTTAAGTCCCATAGCGCTCAGAGCCATTTGAACCATTTTTGACGTTGCGATTTTTTTCTTCTATTAGTGTATTTAACTGTTTTAGAATATTGAATCACTATTGTTCTGGACTTTCTTATCATCGCGTGCTATATCCTTTCGATGTATCATACCCGGGTGGTTATTGAGCGTCATTACCGTTTGAAGGCTCGTTAGTCACAAAATACAGTACTACGGTGATCAGAACGAATTTTCTCTCTGTGGAGTGTTGGCTGATATGAAAATTCCTGGTAGATTAAAATTGTTTGCCGGACCAAGACTCCGACTCAGGACCTTTGTGTTTCGCCGGCAAGTGATTTATCGACTGAGCTACCCAAGCACGACTCACCACCCTCCTCACAACTTTAAGTCCGCCAGTACCTCGTCTCCTACCTTCTATACTTCACTGAAGCTCTCCTGCGAAACTTGCAAGAGAAGTGCTGCTGGAAGAAAGGATGTTCCGGAGACATGGCTTAGCCAGAGCCTGGGGGGATGTTTCCAGAATGGAAGTAAATCTGTGAGGTAGGGGGGTGGGAGAGGAGGAGGGGTCCTGAGTCATACTTCGTCATCTCAGTTGGTGGAGCATTTTCCCACGAAAGGTGAAGAACCGCCAGAGTTCGAGTCTCAGTACAGCATCCAGTTTTGATCTGCGAGAAATTTTTACTATTCTGATTTCCAGATGAAAAGTGGTATCGAACAGTCGATCGGACTTCATAAGAATTGTTCTGCAGGTTCGACTTGTGAAGAATAAAACACTTAAACGACACGATGCGATGAGGCGCCTTGTCACGGATTGCGTGGCCTTTCCCGTCGGAGGTTCGAGTCCTCCCTCGGGCATGGGTGTGAGCGCGCGCGCGCGCTTGTGTGTGTGTGTGTGTTATTCCTGGCATACGTTAGTTTAACTTAGTTTAAAGTAGTGTGTAAATCTAGGGACCGATTATCTCAGCAATTAGGTCCCTTAGGAATTCACACACCTTTGAACGAATATGATGATGTCAAAATAATTAGCTACCTTCGACATTTACAAAAGAAAGTATCATTATTTTATAAAAATACGTAATAGGGAATTTCAGCAATATTACCTCTCAGTACATCGAAGGATGAAACGGAAGTGTCAAAAAAATGTTCAAATGTGTGTGAAATCTTATGGGACTCAACTGCTAAGGTCATCAGCCCCTAAGCTTACACACTACTTAACCTAAATTATCCTAAGGACAAATACCGAACCACCGCCGGGGCCAGCCCCATAGTCCACGACTGCAGCGCCTAAGACCGCTCGGCTAATCCCGCGCAGCACGGAAGTATTTTAGAGGAGAAAGTCTACGCTTCCTTCAAAAGTCATTTGTTTCTTCTACAAAAATGAACTTAGTTTTCTTACAGCGACCTCTTCTTACGATTCATATACCCTGTCTCTGAATTTTCATTAACATTCGTTAATTAATCAGACAGTATGTGGTATTCATAGTATAACAATCATTAGTAATTGAAATTTCTTCACACAATAAAAATCTTTTCATAATATACATTTTACTGTCCCGTTTTGACATACTTACAAAATGACAAGATATGACTCTTTTGTACTAAAGCTTGAGTGTTTAAAGACTTGCTCAGGAAGCGTGGTCCATATATTGGTTCGTTCACGCATTTGGGAGCGGGGTTGAGGGAAAGTGAATCTTAAAATCCTCCAGACTTCCCCATTTACAATCCTTCCTGACTGCAATATTTTCTATAGCAATTACGTTTATATGATATGAAAAAATCATAAATGGGTGCTCAACTGGTAAAAAAGAGGAAAAAAATTGTGTTAGGTTTTTTTACTTGCAAGATAACACAAATTAATTTTGCGTAGGTTTTCTTGACGTTTCGAAATATTTCTTTAGGATTTAGTTCATTTATATTATTGCAATGAATTTCATCGTGATTTTGTCAACGCCTTTCCGTTTGGATTTTTAGGTTCATTAACTAGTGATATTAAAAGCATATGTTTCAAGTTCGTTTGCGTGGCCATCCTCCGCAGCAAGCACAGAAATACTTGCTTTCTAAATAAAACCGCCTTTTCTTTCTGAAACTTAATTTATTTTTCCCAGGCCCGTTTCGCCTTTTTCTTGCTCTAAGGCATTTCAGTGGGAAGTTATCTTTGATCTGCGTTTCCTCTCATTTGGTCTGGAGGTCGCACGACACTTTATTTCCGAAGCATAAGGAAAATTCAGAACTTTTTTACGATGTTTCTCCTTTTTTGTGGTGTACTACTATTTTTTTGCCACTAGTACAGCTATAGGTTACAATATTTACGTCGTTAAAAGCACAGTTTTCTAACAAATAGCTCTCAGGTCTTGGAGAGTGGTTGGTGGAAGTTGCCGTGACGCAACTCGTCTCCCTAGTGCATCTCAGACATGCTCTATGGGGTTCAAACAGGGAGAGCGAGCAGGCCACGCCATGTGCGCAGCATCGTCCGTTTCCAAGGAAACATCAGCCACTCGTTCTGTATGAGGTCGAGCATTGCCGACCACCAGTACGAAGTCTGGGCGAACAGCACCTCGCGACAACCGAAATCTCACCGCGATACCTGACAGCAATTAAACCATTCCGATTCACCCGTAAAATTTCATGAAGAGGTGTTAGAGAGAAACTTCCTGGCAGATTAAAACTGCATGCCGCATCCTGACTCAAACTCAAGACCTTTGCCTTCTGCGACTACCTACTCTACCGACTGAGCTACCCAAGCACGACACGGGACAAGTCCTCCCAGCTTCAGATCTGCCAGTACTTCGTCTCCTACCTCCCAAACCTCACAGAAGCTCTTCGTATTGATGGACGGCAATGCTTGACCTCATACAGCACTAGTGGTTGATGTTTTCTTGGAAACGGACGATACTAAGCACATGGCGCAGCCTGCTCGCTGTCCTTGTTTGAATCCCAAAGAGCACGTCTGGGATGCACTAGGGCAGTGGTTCTCAAACGTTTTGAGCTTCGGGCGCATTTAAAAGGCCACAAGTAATTGTGGGCGCACTGTACAGGGTGGTCCATTGATAGTGACCCCTTGGTCGCAGGTTCGAATCCTGCCTCGGGCATGGATGTGTGTGATGTCCTTGGGTTAGTTAAGTTTAAGTAGTTCTAAGTTCTAGGGGACTGATGACCACAGATGTTATGTCCCATAGTGCTCAGAGGCATTTGAACCATTTGATAGTGACCGCGACAAATATCTCACGAAATAAGCATTAAACGAAAAAACTACAAAGAACGAAACTCGTCTAGCTTGAAGGGGGAAACCCGATTGCGCTATGATTGGCCCGCTAGATGGCGCTGCCATAGGTCAAAAGGAACATCAACTGCGTTTTTTTAAAAAATAGGAACCCCCATTTTTTCGTACTTTGTAGTTTTTTCGTTTGACGCTTATTTGGTGTGATATTTGGCCCGGTCACGATCAATGGACCACGCTGTATACACATTTCTGAGGAATATTTTACAATAGTCAATACAGGAAATAAATACTGTGATAAAATAAGAATTAAGTCATTTTATTTTGAATTCTATGTCCAGACTTCAGAAAATAAAACTTATATATGAATAAAACACACATTATCACAATAAGAACAAATAATTTTTGTATAAAAAAATGTGAGTGATTCGTGAAGCACGATTGTCAGCCAAATGCGACGGCCGAGTACCGCGTTGCCTTCTACCCTGCCAAGACGAAAGGCAAGAGAAACCTTTAAGTGAAAGGTATTGAAGTGAAATACCGCAATAAAACTAACGATTAATTCAAATTACAGAGAAAAGTAATAATGTAACACAAAAGAAACGTACCTTACATCTACTCTTTCTAGTGTTACAAGAAACTTGAGCCTTATGTGTCCTCGCGAGTTCTTCAATGTTTGGAGATACATTTGAAAGACAAACTATCATTTCCTCGTCAATACATTGCAGAGTTCCTCTCTTTTTACATTTAATTGTGGAGAGGGCAGAAAATCCTAATTCAGATAAATATGACGTCGAAAACTGAAGTAAAATGTTCAAAGCCTTTTTAAATATCAACACATATTTTTCTTTTATAGGAATCCAAAAGGCTTCAAGAGAAAATTCCTTAAGCTCAATCATCAGTCCACGATTAGTAGATTTAGCTGCTATTTCTTCTTCTTCTGTTAATGTTAAGCCGAAATCACCTGAAGTTTCAGAAAATGAGTTTCGAATCCAAGTACTGTTCAGTGTTGAGGGACGGAAAATATGAACTGAGTTTCTCTCCTAAACTTATTAAATGATCTATTATTATCGGGAGTATTTCATTTATGCACGTTCTCCTTGCCAATGGAAACATTTCCAGTTAAACTTGAACAACTTTTCTTTTCCATATTTGTAGTTTTCCGTGAAATGCTTTAATTTTGTCGGTGGATGTGAGGATATTTTCTTCTTTCCCCTGCATGCTAGTGTTCAAAATATTGAGTTGCTTAAATATATCGGACAAATACTGCAATCTGGCAATTCAAAATTCACTCCAAAGAAGGATGCAAAAATGTAAACGTTTCATTTCTTCGAAAAACACGAGAAGTTCTTGTTATAGCTCATGCACACGGACAGGTACTTTCCGCTGGACAACCACCTGACCTCTGTGTGTAAAAGCAATCGTCTGTGTTCTACCATCTGAACAACTTGCTCTTAAGACTTCTCTCAATTATTCTCCCAATCTTTTTGCTATTAAGGCCTCCCTATGAAGAAAGCAATGAATTACAATAGCACCTGCATTTCGGTTTTTTTAAAAGTAGACACATTTAATTCTTTGCAAAAAGAAATTGATTTACTATTTCATCTTGATTAATGAAACGGACAAATGCTAAGATCTACGACTGGTTGGTAAGAACTGTTGATTCATCATCTCGCAATGCAAAGTTTCAATTCTTGAGTTTTATCACTGCATACATTTTTCTCAATGCCAGTAGACATTTCTATAAAACGCCTGTGAACTGTATCATTCGACAAACGAATCTTGCTTATTTTCAAAGCTGCTTCACTTCCTAGCATCGTCATACCTTTTTTTTTTTTTTTGCAAGCAAGCAAAATAAGTGACTCAAAATGGTTCAAATAGCTCTGAGTACTACGGGACGTAACATCTGAGGCCACAGTCCCCTAGACCATAGAACTACTTGAACCTAACTAACCTAAGGACATTACACACATCCGTGCCCGAGGCAGGATTCGAACCTGCGACTGTAGCAGTCACGCGGTTCCAGACTGAAGCGCCTAGAACCGCTCGGCCAGTAAGTGACACCTATAGTAAGAGCTTTCATACTCTTTGCTATTAGTTCAGAGACTTGGTAGAAAGCGATTAGAGTTTTATCAGAAACAAAAATTACACTTTTAAAAGAATTTGCTGCCCTTGTTTGCTGTTGAGACAATCTATTGAAACAGCTCACAGATTTATTTTGCAGATGTGAATGCGTTATTTTAAAATGTTTGCTCAGTTTACTAGGAAACATAGATCATTTCCCATTTTATACCCACATACTAAGCGTAATGGGAAAGGATAATCTTCACTCCCAGTCCTAGTGAAACCACAGCTTAAGTAGCTTTCATTGTACTTAATCGTAGGCCGCTGTTTTGTATTTTTACTTGCACTTAGCGTTTTTTCACTTCCAGAATCAGATTCTTAGACGGCATGCTTGTTTTTCAGAAATCTGTCCATTTTATTCGACTGTATTTTGCATATAAGATTCACTTCTAGCGCTTTGAAAACAATCAGTGCGCTTTACACGAAACACGAGACCCACGTATGCTAACACCTCACTGACATATCACCTTGAAGCTCTGCGATAACTTAAAGCACATAACAATGTAAACGGGTTTTCCTTCTGGGCCTGGATTCTTATGCCTCCATGGGCTAACAGTACTGTCAACGATAATTTTCAAGTTCCGTCAACCTTGCTGCAAGCTTCTGTGATGAATATGCTGGATGGCAGCAATGGGAATGAGGCTCACAATTAGCAAGACTTCATGAACAATGACGATCATGTTCACATGTGCGACTCATCTGTAGCAAAGAACACGAAATGAAATTCTTTCAAAACACGGACAGCTCGAGGTCAAACAATAAGCAGCTCTCGTAGATAATTTCCTCTCCCAGTTTCTCTTTTCAATAATATTTTATTGACAACAGAAAGGTATGCATTTTCAATAAAATATTATTAAAAACTAACTGGTTGTGGATGTTATTTGTAATGTTTTGATACAATGTCGCAGTACCTAAATAGGCCATAATGGCCAATAACAATAATATGCAATTCACTTCATACGTGCTGTTGCAGCGGCACTCGGAGTTACGTGGAATAGGTTCGCAATCATTGGGAACGACACGAATCCTTCCGAATTCTATGGACGAGTTGTGACCACATGCATAGCGCACAAGGCTTCCATCATCAAAGAAAAACGTCTATTGGCAAATCAACTGCGAAGCAAAAGCCCGACACGATCAGACAATATCCGTACGAGTTTCCGTTGGAAAAATACTTCAGTCGTCAAATACTTTTTCACCGTTTTCTTCTGAATCTGAACGTTTGGATATGGCCAGAAATCCATTAATCTTAACAACACTGTGGATTAACTCAATGTTTATTTACGAACTTTAAGAGCGGCACAAGTGTCGTGCAGTTTGGTTACGGAAAGAAGGCACGGAACGAGGCGTGCGAAAATCGTTTGCACGGCGCCAACAGGGCAAAGACTGGTGAGAGAGGGGATGGTTAAGAAAATTTCACTAACAGTGTTAGTCATCCACGAATGCCTGTGTGCCTAGTACCGACCAGCGACTAAGATAACTATATTTTACGCACAAAACTAAAAAGGGTTCGCTAAAAGCGCATTATTTATACCAAAAATTGTGAAATTAAGGTAAGGCTGTTGTAATGTAGTTCTAGTTCAAAGAGTTGAAGAAAATGCCATTTGAGACAGTTATTAATTATGAATGACCATGAAGCATTATGTTGAAAGAAATCTGCAGTCCATGATTGCAGTCTAGGACTGCAAGTATTTAACAACATATCAAACAAGGTGCTGTGTTGGGCATGGATAAAGTATTTCATCCATAAATACAGTCACTTTAATTATTAAACGAATTAATCACTTCCACCGCTGCATATTGTTATGATTGTAGCAATGCGACAATTATCTGACCATTGTGTTTCTCCAGACCGCAGCATTCTGCTATCCGAATAATTATTTTTCTCGCCCCACTGCGAATTACACTTTCCCTAGACTTCCTCACACTTCTCGGTGGTGTGAGCGATGACCTCGATGGGCCAGCAATGGCTTTATCATCACTCGTTATTTTGAAGTATCTTTGCCAGTTCCCAAACAACCGCTACTGTTTGATAGCTAATATTAGTAGCAATGGAAGAGAGAAGACAGTCGGCATGAAACGTTCCGAATACTATCGACACTACCAGTGACGGATCCAGGATTTTGTTTTGGGAGGGGCTTGACCCAACAGAGTGTGGGATTCCTGAAGGTCTTTTAAATTTTTTAAAAATATTTTAGTATTTTGAAAAGCATACATAATTTTATTTTGCCCTTTTAAGGCATAGTGAGTCTCCTCGGATAACGCTTTGCAAATTCTTCAATGACTTCGACAGGTTGTAGGCCGGCTTAATCCAACTGCCAGAAGTACCTCGGTGAACTTTCCACAAAATACCGCCTTATTACATGTTTTATAGATGCACTACATTTTGTCCTACGTATTCTAAGTTTTCTGGTAATATTACTGTCTGTGAATTTACTCTTGCACAAATCAGTTACGTGATGACGTGACATGATCGGACAATGGGTGGAAAAAAAAAATAATGCAACGGAACCCTCAGCTTCATTCAGTTCTGAATACTCTTTCACGGTTTTTAAAGATACACTCCTAGAAATTGAAATAAGAACACCGTGAATTCATTGTCCCAGGAAGGAGAAACTTTATTGACACATTCCTGGGGTCCGATACATCACATGATCACACTGACAGAACCACAGGCACATAGACACAGGCAACAGAGCAGGCACAATGTCGGCACTAGTACAGTGTATATCCACCTTTCGCAGCAATGCAGGCTGCTATTCTCCCATGGAGACGATCATAGAGATGCTGGATGTAGTCCTGTGGAACGGCTTGCCATGCCATTTCCACCTGGCGCCTCAGTTGGACCAGCGTTCGTGATGGACATGCAGACCGCGTGAGACGACGCTTCATCCAGTCACAAACATGCTCAATGGGGGACAGATCCGGAGATCTTGCTGGCCAGGGTAGTTGACCTACACCTTCTAGAGCACATTGGGTGGCACGGGATACATGCAGACGTGCATTGTCCTGTTGGAACAGCAAGTTCCCTTGCCGGTCTAGGAATGGTAGAACGATGGGTTCGATGACGGTTTGGATGTACAGTGCACTATTCAGTGTCCCCTCGACGATCATCAGAGGTGTACGGCCAGTGTAGGAGATCGCTCCCCACACCATGATGCCGGGTGTTGGCCCTGTGTGCCTCGGTCGTATGCAGTCCTGATTGTGGCGCTCACCTGCACAGCGCCAAACACGCATACGACCATCATTGGCACCAAGGCAGAAGCGACTCTCATCGCTGAAGACGACATGTCTCCATTTCGTCCCTCCATTCACGCCTGTCGCGACACCACTGGAGGCGGGCTGCACGATGTTGGGGCGTGAGCGGAAGACGGGCTAACGGTGTGCGGGACCGTAGCCCAGCTTCATGGAGACGGTTGCGAATGGTCCTCGCCGATACTCCAGGAGCAACAGTGTCCCTAATTTGCTGGGAAGTGGCGGTGCGGTCCCCTACGGCACTGCGTAGGATCCTACGGTCTTGGCGTGCATCCGTGCGTCGCTGCGGTCCGGTCCCAGGTCGACGGGCACGTGCACCTTCCGCCGACCACTGGCGACAACATCGATGTACTGTGGAGACCTCACGCCCCACGTGTTGAGCAATTCGGCGGTACGTCCACCCGGCCTCCCGCATGCCCACTATACGCCCTCGCTCAAAGTCCGTCAACTGCACATACGGTTCACGTCCACGCTGTCGCGGCATGCTACCAGTGTTAAAGACTGGGATGGAGCTCCGTATGCCACGGCAAACTGGCTGACACTGACGGCGGCGGTGCACAAATGCTGCGCAGCTAGCGCCATTCGACGGCCAACACCGCGGTTCCTGGTGTGTCCGCTGTGCCGTGCGTGTGATCATTGCTTGTACAGCCTTCTCACAGAGTCCGGAGCAAGTATGGTGGGTCTGACACACCGGTGTCAATGTGTTCTTTTTTCCATTTCCAAGAGTATATTTTTGTTTGTTGACAATGGTGCTGCCGCTGCCCTGTGTCTTTTTTACAGCACTGTGGCTTATTGCGCAGAACACGCTAACAGAATATTAAGGCAAAATTTACAATATGCTCTTGTGTCATCGCCTTTAATTCTTTCTAGCCAGCCTGCACATCTACTATCGCGTAGCGATCCAGTACGAAATGTCGGGGTATACTGTCCCTTTACCTAACATATGTTTAGCACCAAAACAACAGCAACTCATTTAAGAAACACCACATCGGCACTACAGATATGCACTGTGCGCGCAATTGCAGATTTATTAATACTAGAGCGCATAACAAAACGGGTGCATAACAATACGGCTACAAAACAACACGGAAACGAAGACAAAATATCGTGTATTATAAAAGTGTAGGTGATATAAATTTAATAGCTACTAGACTTTAGCAAATTAATTAGGGCTGTTTGCTGCATGTAGAATGGATCAAGTGATTTGAAAAACTTATTTTACCATAAACCAATCCAATCCTTTAAAGTCTACATAATTCACACCAGCCAGTAGATGCAAAATCTACACATTAAATCACAAAATTTAGTGGGAAAAATCACTAACTTCGCAGTACTGATCCAGAGTCCAATCCACAGTCACCACACTACACCGACCGAAAGATCAACGAACTAAACCTAATAAAGAGTCACAAACTCGACTAATACTGTATGTATGGTTTTCATTAAGTACATATAAAATAATCAGAAAGATGTTACTGCTGAACTTTGAGTTGACAATGATAAGTCACCGACGTTGTTTCCAGGTAATACTGGTTCATTTTCTTTCGATTCTACCCATTCAACGAACAAAGATCTCCTTGTCCACGTTTCGATGTCATTTTTTTGAAAATGTGACAAGTACAAACAAAAACACCCCTTGATTACAATTATAAACTACTTGAACAGCGTATTCTATTGTGTCTGATTCGACAAACCATACCACAAGGCCCTATGTGCGCAGTTGCGCGTCGCGCACACTTACAAACCGCACACTCATATCGGGCGTACGGGTGGCCGTGGCAGTGGTGTGTGTGTGTGTGTGTGTGTGTAGCTGCGTTCCGAACGGGTGGCGAGCGATTTAAAAAAAGCACTGCCACACTCCTGCCTCGATTGTTGTGCCTGCCACTGGCCACTGCCTGCTCCCCAACACCATTGACAAAGCTGCGTTTTAATTCTTCACAAATTAAGTCCACCGAATTAGGAACGGACATAATTTGCTCTAAATTTGCCCCTGTGCGTGGATTAGTTTTTCCTTTCTCTGTGCCAGCAACTTCGATTTTAATAGTTTGATAACGTCCTTGTAAGACATGGTTTCGCCACAGTATCTCGTTTTCGTTAAATACCGCTAGAAGTTCTTTCTTAAACTGCCCTGTAATTTGTTATAGGGCTCAGGAATGTACATTTCTTTCCGAAGTCGCATGAGGTATGGATACTGATCAGCATTTATATGAGAAAGCACCTTCAAATTTCGTTCAAGAACCTCTAAGCACTATGGGACTTAACATATGAGGTCATCAGTCCCTTAGACTTAGAACTACTTAAACCTAACTCACCTGCGACCGTAGCAGCAGGACTGAAGCGCCTATAACCGCTCGGCCACAGCGGCCGCCTCAAATTCCGTCTAAGTTCGTCGTTTATCGGCCGATTCATTGCCCAAAGGGCAGCATCTCCTTGTATGTAAGCTACAACAAATTTGATCTTTTGTTTCTCTTTCCACGTTTGGGATAGCACGCCCTTAAACTGTCTTATGGACACGACAAGACGTGGTGACTTTTTCTCCAGGAAAAATACCTAACACTACCTATGTTTTTGAAGGTGCTCTTCTAACAGTATAGTGGACAATGTCGGTCCTGCTCTTACCTGACTGAATGAACTCTCTCAATAGGGACTGCCCGGTTCCGTCTTCTCTCTGTGCTGTCGTTCGCAGCTCATGGTCTAGTGGCGAGGGTTGCTGCTCCTGGATTACGGGGTCCCGGGTTCGATTCCCGAGCGGGTTGGGGATTTTCTTTGGCTGGGGACTGGGTATTTGTGTTGTCATCATCATGTCATCATCATCATTGTTTGTGACAGTGGCAAGATTGGACTGAGTAAAATTGGGACTTTGTACGGGCGCTGATGACCGTGCACTTGAGCGCCCCACAAACCAAACATCCTCATCATCTCTGTACTGTCGGTCATGTAAGTGTGCATTTCTGAATGTTTCATTTCATATTGGAGACATTGTGTGCAAGACACTTGTTCGTGCCACTGCGATATATCAAGCTTTAACTCCATATTAGCACGTTGCCGTTCGCACGTCTCGTACAAATTTATTCACTTGGCGCTGGCAGCGTTAATTCGGATTGCTTGGCTTGTCGCCGGCCGTTCTTGGCATTATCGGGAGGTTATAAATTGTTACGTTTTATGAGTCTCATCGATTAGTCCCCTTACTTTCTTGAGATTTCGAAGATATGCATACGTAAATAAATACAAAATTTGTTTGTTTCATATATTTGTTTATTTTCATTGTCTTTGATACTTAGTATTTCTCCTTCATATGCTATGCAGGAAAACAGTCTCCAAGATGTAACGCTACTCCACAAGACTTGCACATTAAGTTTGTTGTTCCTTTTTATTTGTTTTTGGAACATACATGGCAGTTTCTACGTTATCGTTTACCCGTGTCTGAAATATGTAGGCCTATTTGTTGGCGATGTTTTATGTGACCGGGATGTCTGTGAACAGGATCATGATGAGACGTACATGAAGTACTGGCAGCCTCCAAGTTTTGCTCCGCACATTCGTCGTAAATAATCGTATCGTCTCTTTCGTCTGACGTGTTGAAAGGGCACAAGTATTTATAAAAACAAAAAACTTGTTGACGTGTGTAACTTATTGTTAACCTAAACAAAAAAACAACAGAATGCAAAAGATACTAAAGTGCTGTCGCCGGACACTGCGCGGTACTATGCTCACGACACCACTTTGGTGTCGCCGGACGGCAGAGCGTTAATTTCCGTTCTTTCGCTTTTTACTAAATCATTAGAGGCGCTGCAGTTATGCACCGCTTCTTCACTCACACTATGTGCAGTAGCAGGTTATTCAGTGCAGACTGATTGATTGATCTGCGTCTCTTGCGTCCTCAACGCGGACTTCTCTCTCATCTCACCCTCTTTCTCCACAACTTAATTCAGAAATTGAGTTGTGAGCTGTTGTACCGATGTTTCGAATGCGGTTTGCGCCGTACTTTTGCGCTCCCACACATTCAATAATTGTTGTATCACGTCCGGTATACCTATATGTATCTTTTAAAGCTGTAATTTCGGAACATATTCCTGCGAAATTCGAGCTGATCTGATTGGATTACTGTTTCACGAAATGGTCGAGTGTTGGTTTAGTTTGTTTTGATTCTTCCTTTGCAGCTTTATTAAAGTTTTCTTTCCTCTGTATGTGTAAACTTCGCGGCAAATTTTTGTCACCCGCATTTAATTTTGTGTCAAGATCTCACCCAATGTGATCAAAATTTTCCTTCATAGTATTTTCTAATTTCAGATATAACATTACAAACAGATCTGCTATTGCACATGTTTGCTGAATTGTTTTGATTAGGAGCGGATGTACTTGTACTTCTGTCCCAGTGGCGGCTGTATCAATATTTTCGGCGCTCGTTTCGGCAAAATTGCCGTCTTCAAGATTTCCCCTACCTTGTATGTTGTCTATGTTATCCACGTTTCCTACTTTGTCAATGTTCGTCATAAACAGTTAATAATTTTGGAAAATTATATTATTCGCTTCACTTAGATTGTGTACATACAAATAATGCATTAGCAACACTGAAATTCTTCCTGAACTTCTGAGAAGAAGAGCGGGAGTAATACCAGACAACATCATGCCATCATTTTAGCTAAGCGGAATGCGATAGTGGCCATCATACTACCACGATCCCTGAGGACCCAACAATCATTATAATTGATTTCTTGAAATTGCAAATTGAAAAAGTTATAATAGGAAAGCTTTTGACATTGTTGACTGCAATACTCTCTTTCAAATCCTAAAGGTGGCAGGGGTAAAATACAGGGAGCGAAAGGCTATTTACAATTTGTACAGAAACCAGATGGCAGTTATAAGAGTCGAGGGACATGAAAGGGAAGCAGTGGTTGGGAAGGGAGTGAGACAGGGTTGTAGTCTCTCCCCGATGTTATTCCATCTATATATTGAGCAAGCAGTGAAGGAAACAAAAGAGAAATTCAGAGTAGGTATTAAAATCCATGGAGAAGAAATAAAAACTTTGAGGTTCGCCGATGACATCGTAATTCTGTCAGAGACAGCAAAGGACTTGGAAGAGCAGTTGAACGGAATGGACAGTGTCTTGAAAGTAGGTTATAAGATGAACATCAACAAAAGCAAAACGAGGATAATGGAATGTAGTTGAATTAAGTCGGGTGATGCTGGGGGAATTAGATTAGGAAATGAGACACTTAAAGTAGTGAAGGAATTTTGCTATTTGGGGAGCAAAATAACTGATCATGGTCGAAGTAGAGAGGATATAAAAAATAGACTGGCAATGGCAAGGAAAGCGTTTCTGAAGAAGAGAAATTTGTTAACATCAAGTATAGATTTAAGTATCAGTAGTCATTTCTGAAAGTATTTGTATAGAGTGTAGCCATGTATGGAAGTGAATCATGGACGATAGATAGTTTGGGCAAGAAGAGAATAGAAGCTTTCGAAATGTGGTGTTACAGAAGAATGCTTAAGATTAGATGGGTAGATCACATAACTAATGAGGAAATATTGAATCGGATTGGGGAGAAGAAAAGTTTGTGGCACAACTTGACCAGAAGAAGGGATCGGTTAGTAGGACATGTTCTGAGGCATCAAGGGATCACCAATTTAGTATTGGAGGGCAGCGTGGAGGGTAAAAATCGTAGAGGGAGACCAAGCAGATCTACACTAAGCAGATTCAGAAGGATGTAGGTTACAGTAGGTACTGGGAGATGAAGAACTTGCACAGGATAGAGTAGCATGGAGAGCTGCATCAAACCAGTCTCAGGACTGAAGACCACAACAACAACAACAACATAATAGGATATGATACGTCCACTGCTGAATGTTAAGATTAAGGACATCTGACAGCAAAAGATAAAACTAGGGCATCCTTACCTCGTAATTTTGTTGTGAAGACCAGAGTACTATTGTAGGGTAATACTAGTTTCCTCGTGGTTCATGGTGTGGGCTTCTGTTGTCATGTCCTAGTTCATAACCACGGGCAATGTATGAGTGGTCAAGTAAGTGGTCCTGGCAGTCGGGATAGCAGTTACTTTGGAATAAGGCTGGGCATCTCGGACATATTCTCAGTCGTGGTCACCTTTGTGCTCAGACGTCCTAAGACTACCAAATCCTCCGGTTAGTCCCTCAACCGTTAGGGGTAAAACTCAATGGGACCCGGGGCAAGTAAGGCTAGTAACCTGCTTCCCTGGTACTTTAAATATGATGCTGGCAACAATCAGAGCAAAATACCTTGGACCTTTGGAGGTGATGGAGTCCCGCCTCTAACTGACAAACCAGGGACTCCTAAGGTACGACTGGGCAAAAGAATGGTAACGAGATGGTGAGCTATTAATATTAATGGGGGCTACTCTGGGAAGAAGGTAGAGCTGGCAGAGGCTGCAAGTAAGATGGGGTTGGACGTTTTAGCTGTTAGTGACTTTCGGCTAAGGGGTGAGAAAGAAGAGGAAGTTGGAGAATACAACGTCTACCTGTCAGGAGTCAAAGCAGGAATAGCACAATGGGGTGTAAGGCTTTACATCAGGAAAGAAATGGAACCCAGCGTAGTTGCAATAAGGTATGTAAACGAACGACTGATGTGGATAGATTTGACAATGTCTAGCAAGAAAATTAGTATTTTGTCATATATTCGCATTGTGAAGGGACAGATCAAGATAAGATGGATAGTTTTTATGACGCACTCAGTGATATAGTTGTTAGAGTAAAAGACAAGGGCAGTGTTCTGCTCATGGGTGATTTTAATGCCAGGATTGGAAATCGAACAGAAGGGAATGAAAAGATTATTGGTAAATTTGGAGAGCTGGGATGCCGCGGCTGAAGAGTATGCGTACTAATGCGACGGGTGTGGCGGATTGCCGTCCGGCGGAGCTTGCTTCGTCGGCGGCCCCCATCCGGCCCCCCCCTTACAACGACCACGCGCACGACCACGGACACCTCAGGGACTTCAAAAAGGACCAAGACTGCCGCAGCCGGTGTCACATTGCCGATAACTACCATCGGCACCACCACTATCACCACCACCACCATCACATCCACAAACGTGTGCCCCTCCCCTGCCACTCCCGGTTGCAGTTGCAGTTTCATTGATGAAGCCATCAATGAAACTGCACCTAGGGCCAGGAATAGGGAAATCTGCACATCAGGGCCCCCTTCACGTGGGACAAGCCCGTGTGCGCCGCGAACTAGATCCCGCTCCCCCCTCCCCCCCCCCCCCCCACCAGATCACCACTCGACATGCTGGACATAGAGGACGCTGTATGCGTCCCACAACAGCTTCCGGCACCAGAAGATGATGTCGCGTCGTCGTCGATGTCTGACGCAGACATACAGGAGGGGCTGCAAGAGAAACTCATCGCCCTCCATGATGCCGCAGAGGAGGGAGGCCGGCAGGTCGACAGTGCTCGGCTGCAGGCCCTCCTCTTCCCCAATATGACTGCCGCGGCCGACGACAGCGATGACGGGAGCGTGATGGAGTTCGACGACGACCATCGGCGCCCTGTCGCTGAGCGTCGGAAGCGGCAGTTAGCCTCGTCCGACTCCGAGGCCACGCAGCCTGCCGAACGCGGGCTGACCAAGAAGAAGAAGGCCATTACTGACGCGGAAGGCTTCCAGGTGCTGCGCTAAACGGCACCCCGCCGTCAGTTCACCACGTCGCTGACAGATGTGCCGTGAGTAACACATTTGCTGCTATTGATGGCACCGCAGACCCCCCGCCAAATCCTCCTCCCCCCCACCCTCAGCCACCCCCCCTGCTCCATCACCCATCTATATCCAACACAAAGGGCCCTACAAAGTGCTCGCAGACATCCTGACCACGCACACGGACTACCCCTTCCGTATAAAGTGGTCAGGAAACGACAATTATCGACTGTCTGTCCAGTCTCCCTCCGACCTTGCCAAGACGCTCATTATACTGAGCAAGCTGAAAATAGGTTTCTCCACCCCCCCCCCCCCCCCATAAGGACCCGCCGCCTCCGGGTCGTCGTCAGAGGGCTTCCCATGGAGTACTCTGACGATGACCTGAGGAAGGCACTCACATCATTAAACATCACCCCCACAGTCATATCACGCATCATCTCCCCTTGAACTCGTCGCCCCACTCCACTCTTCTTCGTCTCCGCCCCTGACACGCCGGAGAACGGCCACCTCCTAACCCTTTCGCTCCTCGATCACGCCAGCGTGACGATCGAGAAACCGCGCTCCAGGAGGATGACCCTGGTGTGCTATCGGTGCCAGAGACTGGCGCACTTCGCAGGTGACTGCACCCGTGAGGTGTGTTGCGTGAAGTGTGCCGGTGGACACGCCTCCTCGGAGTGCTCTTGAAACCTTCCCGTCTAATATTGGATGAACGTTTGCTTGCTGACTGAACGCTGCGTCTCTTAAAATCTTTTAACTGCTGCTCTGTCAAGACTACCTGCTGATTATTACGACGAAACATAAAATGTGTTGTCGCCGTGGCCCTCAGTCGTTACCTGAAATTATTAAGACTGATTCTTACCTTTAATTATTTATACTGGATCGCCATCTGACTGCTACAGCAAACTGTGGAATGAATATACTTACTTCTCTTTAACATAATTATAAGCTGCTGGTGGAGTTTCATAATACTTTGTGACTGGAATTCTTTAAGTTGAAGTTAATTTAGATTTGATAAAAGCTGAAGCTCAGTTTAGACTTTTCTTTTAAGATAACAATAAATTCCGTAAAGCATTTACGTGAATGATTTTGGGATAGAAAATTCTTAATGCATTTAATCTGGTAGAAGTTAACTATATTCTGAGAACGATCTTGACAAACAATTACAAGGGGTATAGTTCTTTACAAAAATTCTTAAAAACTAGCATTGCGCTACATATAGCGAGTGGCTGGCGAGCACACCGCTTCTTTCAAAGTGTTAATTCATACCTCGCTTACAGCGACCTCCTCTCATGTCTCGCTAGCTACGACTGCCTCGTCTCACATCTTACTCGCAACTGCTCGCTTCCAACGCTCCATGCTACAAAAGTGCGGTCTCGCCGCCAACAATGGTTTTTGGTGCAGACAATCCCTGCTACCATTACAGATGTATTACTGCGCGCTGTTTCCCGCTCTTTCTCAAAATGTATCTATGCGCGGTTTCCCGCTCTTTCTCAATAATACACAATGCAATTTAATTAACAAAACAATTTAAATAAGAAACAGTTCAGATAATTACATGCTAAAACAGTTTAAATACGCCTATTACATAATTACATATGCCGCTACTCGGCTTTCTTAAAATTTTACTACGTTGTTGAGTCATATGGACTCAACATAAGTATAAAATTTGATTACAGAAAATAGTTTGAACAAAGTGTATACACAAATGCTGTCATACGAAATGATTTGTCTATCTCTAATAAAGAGAATATGTAAATAGAAAGGGTTTTAGTAGGAATTGTACATCAAGTAAAATTTGGTTCCCTTAAATTTAACAACAAGAATAAGAGTAAATGTGAAAATCAATATACAGATCATATGAAGCAATTGAAAGTTTACATTATGAAACATTTAATTCAAATTGGCATCTCTTAGTACCACAATTAAGGAAGGTACAAAAGGAATTGGATAGCATGGTCAAAGCACTGGCAACTGTCTGTGAATGCACTCAAAAGTCTGTTCCTTTCCCTCACATAGCACAACACCAGGTTTCGCCATGTGGTTCCATCATCGCCTTGCTCCATAGTTTTAGTGTACCCAAACACTAAGTACGTCGTCGAATAGCCTGAGTTACCGCAGCCACATCAGGATTAAGTTCCATCTCCAATGGTCCATTAAGGTTGGTGGTGTGCATCTTGGTATGCAAACACCTATTGTCGTACATCATACTGTGGTGTGTATCTAGGTATGCAGGCACCAATTGACATACATCGGGCTGTGGTGTGCATCTAGGTATGCAAACACCTCGTTGAGAACATCATTGGTTGAAGTCACGTGTTTCACAATTCACTGATTCTGTGCTCAATAACCATGGGGATGCACAGGAATTAAGGTACGGGTAAAATTGTTTTGGCAATGGGTTCACGGACATTGTTGGTACCATAATTTGACTACCAAATAATTTTCCCTATGACAAAATATGTTGTGTCGTAATTTGTAACAATATGTAGTTTTAATTTAAGAATTCTTCCAGAAAATTATTCCCATATATAAAAGACATAAAAGTTCCTACTTATTCAGTATTTGATAGTATACAGATTTGTTATAGATTAGTACATTATTACTTATTCTGTATTTACATATCTTAGTTTCTTACATCATTAATTATAAATTTTGTTGACAATGCATTTCTTGACTTACTGTCCTAAAATTTTATCTTCCATTCAGGGGTGTAGTCGTCAGTTATGAGTCGTCAAATGTCAGGTCATAATATACAATAAAATTACTGTCATAAAATTATTTAAAGTATTCTTTTGCAGCTGAAAATTAAGGTAAACATTATTCTGGTTAGACATTGTAATGTGTGGTCCCCATCCATAGTGTTGCAATGTGTCACATGCTAGCAAAATTATTTCTTAACATTATACATTTCTTATATACTAACATAACATACACATTCTTCTTCTGCATCTGTGTCAACTCTCTGCATAACCTGTTATAAACATTCAGCATTAATTAACGTCAGCGCACGGCATGACTTATTATAAAACATTCAGTATTAATTATCGTCAGTGCACAGCATGACTTCAATAAACATCTTCTGGTACTTCTCGTCCGCTCCTGGCATGACCTATAAAACACTTTATCATAATATTAACTGCTGCAAAATCACGTCAGCTCCCGGCATGACCTATAAAATTTCTGTAATGACAATTAGCGTCAGCTATCTGCGTGACCTAAAGATTCACATCCTTATTCTAACTAAAACTACGTTTCATTTTGATGACGTGTGACAACAATGCTGCATTCTGGAATAAAGAGTACATGTTAATGTTACCACTAAAATAATTGATTAATGAACGATCTATATTATCAGTTTAGCTATTGCAAAAATCGACATTTTCTTAAGTAATTATGTCACGTTATAAAAAAAATTTCTTTCATTTATGAGCTCTCAGTGCACAAATTCATACGTCGTGTCGTTGTCTGCATGTTCTCTTTAAGTTAGGAAATGTTTCTTGTGTTTTTATTTGTCTTGGCTGGCGTAGCATCATTAAGTACTGCTGTGTTCTTTAAGGTACGGTGAAATATTAGCGGCCCGCTGCGTGTCGCGGCTTTGTTTGTTACTGAAGCGCGCTGAAACTACCATTGTTGCATACTTACATGTCACGCCGTCCTTTCGTCAGCTGAAATGCAAAAATTTAAGTCAAGAAATGTTTCACGTTGGATACATGATGATTCCCTAATGATTTCTTCTTACGTAGCGTTTCCACATGCACTACATTAGCGTGTGGAATATTACGAACTCTGTAAGGGCCTGCATACAGAAGTTCGAATTTACGGCATCTGTGCTTACCTTTGTTGGAAAGAAAATGAGTGCGAATCAGTACTTTGTCGCCAATCTCGTACTTCTGTAGTCGACTTACCTGCTTCTGTTGTTTCTTCCGCCGATCTGCAGCTCTTTTAGTGTTTGCTAATGCTGTGTCTATTATTTCACAATGTCGAAGCCTACGCGTCTTAGGAAAAGTAATTAGTTCGGTAATTTTGTTCGGTGGGTCTTTATTTGTCAGTATTACGGTTGGTGATAGCATCGTAGATTCATTGGGTGTTGCATTTATCACTTCTTGAAACTGTAAAATATATTTATCCCATGTTGTATGTCTTTTATGACAATAAATTCTGCATAACTTCCCGATCTCTTTCATTATTCTTTCTGATGGGTTGGAAGAACTGTGATATCTTGATATGTAAATAGGTGTTATGTTCTTACTTTCTAACATTTTCTTCCATACGTCTGACCTAAACTGCGGACCGTTATCCGAAATAACCTTCTGTACACGTCCTACTACTGATAGAAAATCTCTTACAAACGCTCTTGATACTGTTCTTGCTGTTGCTTTCCTTAGTGGAGAAAATGTTACAAATTTGGATGTTAGTTCTACAGCTACAAAAATATAACTATAACCATTATTTGTTCTGGGGATTGGACCGAAAAGATCCACTGCTGCCATGTGTCTTAACTTAACCGGTATGATGGGATACAATGGTGGAATGTGTGACTCTGTTGATGATTTAGCTTTTTGACATATCTTGCATGATGCTATTACTTTTCTTATGTGTTTTTCCATGTTATTAAAGTGGCAATTTTGTCGCAGAATCAGAAAGCATTTCCTCGCTCCGTAGTGTCCATAACTTAGATGTGTATACCATATCAGTTTATTTACGATCCCTTCCGGAATGCATGAAAGCCAATTATTACCGTCTCGGTATGATCGAATAAAGAGAATATTTTGATGTACAGTGTAATGAAGTCTGACTTTAGCGTTACTTCTGTCTTTCCAAAGCGTTACAATCTCTTTCAGTGTTTCATCTTTCTGCTGTTCTCTCTCTATATCCTGTAATGCTGCTGATATAAAGTTTTCGAAAGCTACTTGTTTAATATACATAATACTATGGTTGTTGTAGCAAAAGGTATTTTCTTTCTCCATGCGTTTATTGTGAATGGACCTCGACAATGCGTCGACAACAGTATTCTGCGTGCCTGGAATGTGTATAATGGTAAAATCAAACTCTTGTAAGTATAATTTCCAGCGGCTTAATCTATCCTGCGTAAGTTTTGCTGACAATAAAAACTGGATTGCTCGGTGATCGGTATATATTGTTGTATGTCGGCCATATAGAAAATGACGGAATCGCTTAAAAGCGCAAATTACACATAGTGTCTCTAATTCTGTTACAGAATAATTGCGCTCTGCTGGAGAAAGTATCCTGCTTGCAAAAGCAATGTGTTTCACGACTGTCTTATCTTCTTCCTTTATTTCTTGGAAAATATGTACTCCTAGTGCTGTGGTTGAACTATCTGTTGCAACGGAAAAGTTTTGTGTTGGGTCAGGGTGTGATAACAAAGGTGCTTTTAATAATGCTTCTTTCAAGTTCTCGAATTCAGCTTCAACGTCTTCATTCCATGACCAAAGTGTGTTTTTACTTGTAAGCTGGTATAGCAAGGGCGTGTCTAATGCTTTGTAGTGGATAAATTTTCTAAAATAATTGATAAGACCTAAAAAGCTCCGAAGTTCCTTTTTGTTTGTTGGCACGTCGATGTCTTTCAGTGCTTGCAATTTGTCAGGATCTGGCGCGATACCTGTTTGTGAGATAATGTGCCCTAGAAATTTTATTGACGCTTTACCAAATTCAGATTTACGCAAGTTTATAGTTATACCATTCTGCTCGAATGTATTCAGTAATTGTTGAAGAGTATGATTGTGTTGTTCCCAGTTTTCTGCTGCAATTAAAATGTCATCGACATATGTAGTAATTTTGTTTTTCAGGTCTTGTGGTAGAATAGTATTCATGCCTCGTATAAAGGCGGCAGACGAAATCGTTAGTCCAAACGGAAGTTTACAAAATTGATAGCATTCCCCAAAGCAAAGGAATGCCGTATATTTTCGGCAATTTGGGTGTAGTTGGATTTGCCAAAACCCTGATTTGAGGTCGAGTGTAGTATAAATGGAGGTGCCATGAAATTTTTGCAGTAACTCTTCTAACGTCTGTGGTCGGTCGGTTTCTAAAATGATTATTTTATTAACTTGACGTGAATCTAAAACTAAACGTAGTGATCCATCCTTCTTTTCAACAATGTGTAGTGGATTTATATATTGGCTGGCTGCTGGTTCTATTATTCCTTGATCGATCATTGCTCGTAATTCTTTCTTAACTGCTTCTGTGTGTATGTGTGGTATTGGATAATGCTTTGCTTTGAAAGTCTCGTGTGGTTTCACCTGAAATTCGTACATAAATCCTGTCATTGTTCCTGGAACATTGGCAAAAACTGCTTTGTGTTGTACCAGAATATTTTCAAGTTCTGTGCGTTCTGCGTCGCATTTTGCTACACTATTGTCTACCTTGCGTGTAATTGTCTCGAACATATTGTACTCCTGTTCCTCTACCAAGACATTATTAAGTGTGTTCGTGTATAGTGCGATATAACAATCGTTATCTTGAGAATCAGTAATAATCTCGATCCTGTGCATATTTTGTTCTTCGGAGGATACTGTGTTTTGAAATCTTACGATCACTTCCCTGTTTTCCTTTTGTAGTGTGAGGTATGACGATTTGAAGTCAATCTTCGCATCGTACTGAACAAGAAAATTTATTCCTAATATCATGTCTGTTGTTAAATTCGGAACTATCCAACAATCACTGTGGAACGTTTCCCCTGCAAAAACAAATGTTAATTGTGTCTGTCTTTTAACTTCAATGCCTTTTCCTGCAAAAGCTCCCTTGACCTTCGTTCTGTTTAAAGGAAATACTGGGTAATCATTATTGCTATTGCATCTGTTAAATGTGTCTTCGTTAATTACGCACATAGGTGAACCTGAATCAATTATCGCTAAAATATTGTGCGACTGTAAATTTATCTCTATTATTGGGTGATATATTGTTTTCTGTAGGATTGGTTTTTCCTGTAACAATGTGTCTCTCACGTCGTCAAATGTAATGGCATTTTCGGTCGTTATGTTTTCTCTGTGTGATTTCATAGTATCGACATTAAGAGATTCATTGCAGGTTTCCTCTAGTCATAATTCTTCCGATATGTGATTTTCAGCTTGGGAGTTTGGTATGTGTTCTATCAACTGTACAGTTCTGCCGTTTTGATTATTAGCAGTGTCTGGTGGATGAAATCTGGTGTCTGGTACATTCATACGGTAACGCAGCTGTTGGGCCCTGTTGTAGTTTCCGTTAAAATTGTCATTGTGGAACGTCCTCGGCGGTCTGTGTTCGTTTTCTTTTCTCCTGTCGTTATAACTGTGACTGTACGGCAGCCCACCTGCACCCCGTAGAAACGTTTGTTTTTGTTCATTTTGCGGTCGACCCGCGTAATGGCCTTCCCCGGTCGCATTATCTGAGCGATGATTCATATGGAAATTTGACCTATTCGGTTGCGTGTTAAGTCTCGGATTCTGTTGCTGTCCTGAATATAAATTTACCGTGTCAGTATAATGTTTTTCATTACTCCTGTTTTCGTTGTCATTTTCGCTGCGAAAGCGTTTACTCGGATTGTTATTACCAAATCGTGTTTGTTCAAAAGTAGCTGAGTTTGTTTGTTTTCCGTTCTGTCGTGAAAAATTTTTGTTAACAAATGCGTAGTCTGCCTGGTGTGCTTCTAATAGTTGTAAGATGTCTCTAAAAGCGGATACATTGTCCTTTTGTTGCCCTGTCAGTAATGACACTTTCAAAGCTCTGGGCAGTTTTGAAATGCAAAGCTGTATTAATGCCGATTGACTGTATGGCTCGTTGAGGTACTGGTTCTGTTCCACCATGTACTCGAAAAAGTGTGTGATTGTTGGAAAGGTAGAATTTTCAAAGTTTGGCAAACTAAGTAGCCGATCTTTGATGCTGTTTTGTGTAGTGTCAGACCAATATACTGATAAAAATGCTTCCTCAAATGCTTCTACGGGAAAACATTGTCTAGCAATTGGTCGCATTCGTCGTGCTGGTTCTCCTTCAAGAAAACTGACAATAAATTCTAACTTATGTTGTACTGGCCATGATGGTGGAAGTGCTCCCCTGAACTGTTGGATAAAATCCAACGGATGTATTTGCGCCCTGTCGTTTTTAAATGTTTTAAACTTTCTAACTGAAAGAAAATGTTTGTGATCAAAACTGTCATGTCTGTGTGTGTAAGTGTTGTCGTATTGTCTTGAATATGGATTCGGGTGTCTTTCTTCCTGGGTAAAATCTCTTACTCTCTGAAGTCTACCAACATTATATGTATTATGGATCTGAGGCATTTCGTAACGGTGTGTGTTCTGTTGAAAATGATTATGTGCGGCGGTTTCTTGTGCGTCCGCTATCTCTTGCTGTAGAGAATTTATTTGCTGATGCAATGAATCATTACGCGATTTTAGATCTGTGATAGTTTGTTGTATATTTGTCAATGGCGTGTTATTACTATTAGAGTTCTGTTGCACTGGGACTGGTGCAGTGTCGTCTGATCTCTCGTCATTGTTAGTATCTAAAAGATCTATTCTTGTAGTGAGTTCATTGATCTTTTCTGTCAGTTCGTTTCGTAATTTACGGTTGCTTTTGGTGACTTTCTTAAAATCTGCCTTTAAATTTTCTGTGTCATGGTTAATTTCTATGTGTTCTATTTTGTCAGTTAGTGTCTGAACGTCCTCTGTTAATTTATCTTTAACATTCTGGATTTCAGTGTCTGTAGAAGTTTTTACATCGATTGTCTGTGTTTGGATTTCTGTAAGCCTGTCTTGTATTTGATTATTTGTTTCTTTGACCGTTTCGATTTCTTCCGAGATCGACTGTATGTGATTGTCTACATATGTTTTGCCCTGGGCAAACACTTTCTTTTTGTCGTCCTGACGCTGTTTAGTGATTGTTTGTAGTAATTCTTTTCGTTCTTTATCCTGCGATCGCACCAGTTTACGGTGACGTATCAAACAGTTTTCTGTGTGATTGTTAAAACGTTCATCAATCTGAGCGTTTTGTTCAGCAAAGTTTTCTGTCATTGTTTCCCGTATACTAACTGCAAATGTTGCTTGGTTATCGGATATTTCTTGAATTTTGTCGCGTAATTCTTGTGTTGATTGTGAACATTTTTCAGCGACTGTTTGAATTTCTACTTTGATTTCGTGTTTTAGATTTTGGTACATGTTGTCTAATTTCTGATCTGTGTGTGCGTGTTCTGCCTTAATTTCGTTTTTTAGATCTTGTGACCTTTTTTCTAATTCTTGTGACTCTCTGTTAAAGTTTTGATTCATGTCTTGTCTCATTTGTAGCAAAAATGCCATTATTGGATCCGTTTCGGATTGACTTCTGTGTGTATTTGTATTCGTTGTTAAAGGCTGTAGATCTGTGTTCATTTGAACATCCTCAGATGATTGTGACTGCGTCACGTTTTCCGTAATTTCGGAATTTTGGTCATGAGAACTGTTGGATCTGCTACGCAGGTTGTGTAGCTGTGTACCGTTTGAATCTAAATCAGTGCTTAATGGAGTCTCTCTGTCTGACTGCATTGTAGTGGTTTCGTTACTGAAACTGTTATGTCTACTATGCGGAATTTGTGACTGTGTACCGTCTGTTGCATTTAATGCCAAATTATTTTGCACTACCGTTTCATTGTCTGTGGGCATTTCTGAAGTTACTTGTTCGTTAAACGCTTCCATATTGTTACAGTTATTAAATGTCTGTTCACCTAACGTTTCAGAATCAGGGTTTTCACACGTATTATTACTGCCTATTCCAGAAAAGAATCTCTCGTCAGTATTTTGTACAGTTTTATCAGTTTGAGAACGAGTAATTATTCTGCGGGACATTGTCTATAATCATCACACGCAACAAAAAGTTTTATCAGTTTGAGAACGAGTAATTATTCTGCGGGACATTGTCTATAATCATCACACGCAACAAAATATATCACTGTTCAAAGCGGATTCAACACTGAACAAACACTTTTCAACGCCGAATCAATAAAGCAAACAGAATTGCCGATGACCTGTGAATAAAAGTTATACACTTTAGTATATGCGTTGCGCCACTTAACAGTAACTTATTCACACTATTATCAAAGTCAGTATATTCATATCCACAGTAGATTCACGAAAATGTCGTACTGAATGGATATCGCCAAGTGAAACCTTCCCGTCTAATATTGGATGAACGTTTGCTTGCTGACTGAACGCTGCGTCTCTTAAAATCTTTTAACTGCTGCTCTGTCAAGACTACCTGCTGATTATTACGACGAAACATAAAATGTGTTGTCGCCGTGGCCCTCAGTCGTTACCTGAAATTATTAAGACTGATTCTTACCTTTAATTATTTATACTGGATCGCCATCTGACTGCTACAGCAAACTGTGGAATGAATATACTTACTTCTCTTTAACATAATTATAAGCTGCTGGTGGAGTTTCATAATACTTTGTGACTGGAATTCTTTAAGTTGAAGTTAATTTAGATTTGATAAAAGCTGAAGCTCAGTTTAGACTTTTCTTTTAAGATAACAATAAATTCCGTAAAGCATTTACGTGAATGATTTTGGGATAGAAAATTCTTAATGCATTTAATCTGGTAGAAGTTAACTATATTCTGAGAACGATCTTGACAAACAATTACAAGGGGTATAGTTCTTTACAAAAATTCTTAAAAACTAGCATTGCGCTACATATAGCGAGTGGCTGGCGAGCACACCGCTTCTTTCAAAGTGTTAATTCATACCTCGCTTACAGCGACCTCCTCTCATGTCTCGCTAGCTACGACTGCCTCGTCTCACATCTTACTCGCAACTGCTCGCTTCCAACGCTCCATGCTACAAAAGTGCGGTCTCGCCGCCAACAATGGTTTTTGGTGCAGACAATCCCTGCTACCATTACAGATGTATTACTGCGCGCTGTTTCCCGCTCTTTCTCAAAATGTATCTATGCGCGGTTTCCCGCTCTTTCTCAATAATACACAATGCAATTTAATTAACAAAACAATTTAAATAAGAAACAGTTCAGATAATTACATGCTAAAACAGTTTAAATACGCCTATTACATAATTACATATGCCGCTACTCGGCTTTCTTAAAATTTTACTACGTTGTTGAGTCATATGGACTCAACATAAGTATAAAATTTGATTACAGAAAATAGTTTGAACAAAGTGTATACACAAATGCTGTCATACGAAATGATTTGTCTATCTCTAATAAAGAGAATATGTAAATAGAAAGGGTTTTAGTAGGAATTGTACATCAAGTAAAATTTGGTTCCCTTAAATTTAACAACAAGAATAAGAGTAAATGTGAAAATCAATATACAGATCATATGAAGCAATTGAAAGTTTACATTATGAAACATTTAATTCAAATTGGCATCTCTTAGTACCACAATTAAGGAAGGTACAAAAGGAATTGGATAGCATGGTCAAAGCACTGGCAACTGTCTGTGAATGCACTCAAAAGTCTGTTCCTTTCCCTCACATAGCACAACACCAGGTTTCGCCATGTGGTTCCATCATCGCCTTGCTCCATAGTTTTAGTGTACCCAAACACTAAGTACGTCGTCGAATAGCCTGAGTTACCGCAGCCACATCAGGATTAAGTTCCATCTCCAATGGTCCATTAAGGTTGGTGGTGTGCATCTTGGTATGCAAACACCTATTGTCGTACATCATACTGTGGTGTGTATCTAGGTATGCAGGCACCAATTGACATACATCGGGCTGTGGTGTGCATCTAGGTATGCAAACACCTCGTTGAGAACATCATTGGTTGAAGTCACGTGTTTCACAATTCACTGATTCTGTGCTCAATAACCATGGGGATGCACAGGAATTAAGGTACGGGTAAAATTGTTTTGGCAATGGGTTCACGGACATTGTTGGTACCATAATTTGACTACCAAATAATTTTCCCTATGACAAAATATGTTGTGTCGTAATTTGTAACAATATGTAGTTTTAATTTAAGAATTCTTCCAGAAAATTATTCCCATATATAAAAGACATAAAAGTTCCTACTTATTCAGTATTTGATAGTATACAGATTTGTTATAGACTAGTACATTATTACTTATTCTGTATTTACATATCTTAGTTTCTTACATCATTAATTATAAATTTTGTTGACAATGCATTTCTTGACTTACTGTCCTAAAATTTTATCTTCCATTCAGGGGTGTAGTCGTCAGTTATGAGTCGTCAAATGTCAGGTCATAATATACAATAAAATTACTGTCATAAAATTATTTAAAGTATTCTTTTGCAGCTGAAAATTAAGGTAAACATTATTCTGGTTAGACATTGTAATGTGTGGTCCCCATCCATAGTGTTGCAATGTGTCACATGCTAGCAAAATTATTTCTTAACATTATACATTTCTTATATACTAACATAACATACACATTCTTCTTCTGCATCTGTGTCAACTCTCTGCATAACCTGTTATAAACATTCAGCATTAATTAACGTCAGCGCACGGCATGACTTATTATAAAACATTCAGTATTAATTATCGTCAGTGCACAGCATGACTTCAATAAACATCTTCTGGTACTTCTCGTCCACTCCTGGCATGACCTATAAAACACTTTATCATAATATTAACTGCTGCAAAATCACGTCAGCTCCCGGCATGACCTATAAAATTTCTGTAATGACAATTAGCGTCAGCTATCTGCGTGACCTAAAGATTCACATCCTTATTCTAACTAAAACTACGTTTCATTTTGATGACGTGTGACAACAATGCTGCATTCTGGAATAAAGAGTACATGTTAATGTTACCACTAAAATAATTGATTAATGAACGATCTATATTATCAGTTTAGCTATTGCAAAAATCGACATTTTCTTAAGTAATTATGTCACGTTATAAAAAAAATTTCTTTCATTTATGAGCTCTCAGTGCACAAATTCATACGTCGTGTCGTTGTCTGCATGTTCTCTTTAAGTTAGGAAATGTTTCTTGTGTTTTTATTTGTCTTGGCTGGCGTAGCATCATTAAGTACTGCTGTGTTCTTTAAGGTACGGTGAAATATTAGCGGCCCGCTGCGTGTCGCGGCTTTGTTTGTTACTGAAGCGCGCTGAAACTACCATTGTTGCATACTTACATGTCACG
The DNA here is from genome assembly GCF_023897955.1 of Schistocerca gregaria. Taxonomy (NCBI): domain Eukaryota; kingdom Metazoa; phylum Arthropoda; class Insecta; order Orthoptera; family Acrididae; genus Schistocerca; species Schistocerca gregaria. Next base: position 204,989,534 of record NC_064921.1, read on the forward strand.
CCGTCCTTTCGTCAGCTGAAATGCAAAAATTTAAGTCAAGAAATGTTTCACGTTGGATACATGATGATTCCCTAATGATTTCTTCTTACGTAGCGTTTCCACATGCACTACATTAGCGTGTGGAATATTACGAACTCTGTAAGGGCCTGCATACAGAAGTTCGAATTTACGGCATCTGTGCTTACCTTTGTTGGAAAGAAAATGAGTGCGAATCAGTACTTTGTCGCCAATCTCGTACTTCTGTAGTCGACTTACCTGCTTCTGTTGTTTCTTCCGCCGATCTGCAGCTCTTTTAGTGTTTGCTAATGCTGTGTCTATTATTTCACAATGTCGAAGCCTACGCGTCTTAGGAAAAGTAATTAGTTCGGTAATTTTGTTCGGTGGGTCTTTATTTGTCAGTATTACGGTTGGTGATAGCATCGTAGATTCATTGGGTGTTGCATTTATCACTTCTTGAAACTGTAAAATATATTTATCCCATGTTGTATGTCTTTTATGACAATAAATTCTGCATAACTTCCCGATCTCTTTCATTATTCTTTCTGATGGGTTGGAAGAACTGTGATATCTTGATATGTAAATAGGTGTTATGTTCTTACTTTCTAACATTTTCTTCCATACGTCTGACCTAAACTGCGGACCGTTATCCGAAATAACCTTCTGTACACGTCCTACTACTGATAGAAAATCTCTTACAAACGCTCTTGATACTGTTCTTGCTGTTGCTTTCCTTAGTGGAGAAAATGTTACAAATTTGGATGTTAGTTCTACAGCTACAAAAATATAACTATAACCATTATTTGTTCTGGGGATTGGACCGAAAAGATCCACTGCTGCCATGTGTCTTAACTTAACCGGTATGATGGGATACAATGGTGGAATGTGTGACTCTGTTGATGATTTAGCTTTTTGACATATCTTGCATGATGCTATTACTTTTCTTATGTGTTTTTCCATGTTATTAAAGTGGCAATTTTGTCGCAGAATCAGAAAGCATTTCCTCGCTCCGTAGTGTCCATAACTTAGATGTGTATACCATATCAGTTTATTTACGATCCCTTCCGGAATGCATGAAAGCCAATTATTACCGTCTCGGTATGATCGAATAAAGAGAATATTTTGATGTACAGTGTAATGAAGTCTGACTTTAGCGTTACTTCTGTCTTTCCAAAGCGTTACAATCTCTTTCAGTGTTTCATCTTTCTGCTGTTCTCTCTCTATATCCTGTAATGCTGCTGATATAAAGTTTTCGAAAGCTACTTGTTTAATATACATAATACTATGGTTGTTGTAGCAAAAGGTATTTTCTTTCTCCATGCGTTTATTGTGAATGGACCTCGACAATGCGTCGACAACAGTATTCTGCGTGCCTGGAATGTGTATAATGGTAAAATCAAACTCTTGTAAGTATAATTTCCAGCGGCTTAATCTATCCTGCGTAAGTTTTGCTGACAATAAAAACTGGATTGCTCGGTGATCGGTATATATTGTTGTATGTCGGCCATATAGAAAATGACGGAATCGCTTAAAAGCGCAAATTACACATAGTGTCTCTAATTCTGTTACAGAATAATTGCGCTCTGCTGGAGAAAGTATCCTGCTTGCAAAAGCAATGTGTTTCACGACTGTCTTATCTTCTTCCTTTATTTCTTGGAAAATATGTACTCCTAGTGCTGTGGTTGAACTATCTGTTGCAACGGAAAAGTTTTGTGTTGGGTCAGGGTGTGATAACAAAGGTGCTTTTAATAATGCTTCTTTCAAGTTCTCGAATTCAGCTTCAACGTCTTCATTCCATGACCAAAGTGTGTTTTTACTTGTAAGCTGGTATAGCAAGGGCGTGTCTAATGCTTTGTAGTGGATAAATTTTCTAAAATAATTGATAAGACCTAAAAAGCTCCGAAGTTCCTTTTTGTTTGTTGGCACGTCGATGTCTTTCAGTGCTTGCAATTTGTCAGGATCTGGCGCGATACCTGTTTGTGAGATAATGTGCCCTAGAAATTTTATTGACGCTTTACCAAATTCAGATTTACGCAAGTTTATAGTTATACCATTCTGCTCGAATGTATTCAGTAATTGTTGAAGAGTATGATTGTGTTGTTCCCAGTTTTCTGCTGCAATTAAAATGTCATCGACATATGTAGTAATTTTGTTTTTCAGGTCTTGTGGTAGAATAGTATTCATGCCTCGTATAAAGGCGGCAGACGAAATCGTTAGTCCAAACGGAAGTTTACAAAATTGATAGCATTCCCCAAAGCAAAGGAATGCCGTATATTTTCGGCAATTTGGGTGTAGTTGGATTTGCCAAAACCCTGATTTGAGGTCGAGTGTAGTATAAATGGAGGTGCCATGAAATTTTTGCAGTAACTCTTCTAACGTCTGTGGTCGGTCGGTTTCTAAAATGATTATTTTATTAACTTGACGTGAATCTAAAACTAAACGTAGTGATCCATCCTTCTTTTCAACAATGTGTAGTGGATTTATATATTGGCTGGCTGCTGGTTCTATTATTCCTTGATCGATCATTGCTCGTAATTCTTTCTTAACTGCTTCTGTGTGTATGTGTGGTATTGGATAATGCTTTGCTTTGAAAGTCTCGTGTGGTTTCACCTGAAATTCGTACATAAATCCTGTCATTGTTCCTGGAACATTGGCAAAAACTGCTTTGTGTTGTACCAGAATATTTTCAAGTTCTGTGCGTTCTGCGTCGCATTTTGCTACACTATTGTCTACCTTGCGTGTAATTGTCTCGAACATATTGTACTCCTGTTCCTCTACCAAGACATTATTAAGTGTGTTCGTGTATAGTGCGATATAACAATCGTTATCTTGAGAATCAGTAATAATCTCGATCCTGTGCATATTTTGTTCTTCGGAGGATACTGTGTTTTGAAATCTTACGATCACTTCCCTGTTTTCCTTTTGTAGTGTGAGGTATGACGATTTGAAGTCAATCTTCGCATCGTACTGAACAAGAAAATTTATTCCTAATATCATGTCTGTTGTTAAATTCGGAACTATCCAACAATCACTGTGGAACGTTTCCCCTGCAAAAACAAATGTTAATTGTGTCTGTCTTTTAACTTCAATGCCTTTTCCTGCAAAAGCTCCCTTGACCTTCGTTCTGTTTAAAGGAAATACTGGGTAATCATTATTGCTATTGCATCTGTTAAATGTGTCTTCGTTAATTACGCACATAGGTGAACCTGAATCAATTATCGCTAAAATATTGTGCGACTGTAAATTTATCTCTATTATTGGGTGATATATTGTTTTCTGTAGGATTGGTTTTTCCTGTAACAATGTGTCTCTCACGTCGTCAAATGTAATGGCATTTTCGGTCGTTATGTTTTCTCTGTGTGATTTCATAGTATCGACATTAAGAGATTCATTGCAGGTTTCCTCTAGTCATAATTCTTCCGATATGTGATTTTCAGCTTGGGAGTTTGGTATGTGTTCTATCAACTGTACAGTTCTGCCGTTTTGATTATTAGCAGTGTCTGGTGGATGAAATCTGGTGTCTGGTACATTCATACGGTAACGCAGCTGTTGGGCCCTGTTGTAGTTTCCGTTAAAATTGTCATTGTGGAACGTCCTCGGCGGTCTGTGTTCGTTTTCTTTTCTCCTGTCGTTATAACTGTGACTGTACGGCAGCCCACCTGCACCCCGTAGAAACGTTTGTTTTTGTTCATTTTGCGGTCGACCCGCGTAATGGCCTTCCCCGGTCGCATTATCTGAGCGATGATTCATATGGAAATTTGACCTATTCGGTTGCGTGTTAAGTCTCGGATTCTGTTGCTGTCCTGAATATAAATTTACCGTGTCAGTATAATGTTTTTCATTACTCCTGTTTTCGTTGTCATTTTCGCTGCGAAAGCGTTTACTCGGATTGTTATTACCAAATCGTGTTTGTTCAAAAGTAGCTGAGTTTGTTTGTTTTCCGTTCTGTCGTGAAAAATTTTTGTTAACAAATGCGTAGTCTGCCTGGTGTGCTTCTAATAGTTGTAAGATGTCTCTAAAAGCGGATACATTGTCCTTTTGTTGCCCTGTCAGTAATGACACTTTCAAAGCTCTGGGCAGTTTTGAAATGCAAAGCTGTATTAATGCCGATTGACTGTATGGCTCGTTGAGGTACTGGTTCTGTTCCACCATGTACTCGAAAAAGTGTGTGATTGTTGGAAAGGTAGAATTTTCAAAGTTTGGCAAACTAAGTAGCCGATCTTTGATGCTGTTTTGTGTAGTGTCAGACCAATATACTGATAAAAATGCTTCCTCAAATGCTTCTACGGGAAAACATTGTCTAGCAATTGGTCGCATTCGTCGTGCTGGTTCTCCTTCAAGAAAACTGACAATAAATTCTAACTTATGTTGTACTGGCCATGATGGTGGAAGTGCTCCCCTGAACTGTTGGATAAAATCCAACGGATGTATTTGCGCCCTGTCGTTTTTAAATGTTTTAAACTTTCTAACTGAAAGAAAATGTTTGTGATCAAAACTGTCATGTCTGTGTGTGTAAGTGTTGTCGTATTGTCTTGAATATGGATTCGGGTGTCTTTCTTCCTGGGTAAAATCTCTTACTCTCTGAAGTCTACCAACATTATATGTATTATGGATCTGAGGCATTTCGTAACGGTGTGTGTTCTGTTGAAAATGATTATGTGCGGCGGTTTCTTGTGCGTCCGCTATCTCTTGCTGTAGAGAATTTATTTGCTGATGCAATGAATCATTACGCGATTTTAGATCTGTGATAGTTTGTTGTATATTTGTCAATGGCGTGTTATTACTATTAGAGTTCTGTTGCACTGGGACTGGTGCAGTGTCGTCTGATCTCTCGTCATTGTTAGTATCTAAAAGATCTATTCTTGTAGTGAGTTCATTGATCTTTTCTGTCAGTTCGTTTCGTAATTTACGGTTGCTTTTGGTGACTTTCTTAAAATCTGCCTTTAAATTTTCTGTGTCATGGTTAATTTCTATGTGTTCTATTTTGTCAGTTAGTGTCTGAACGTCCTCTGTTAATTTATCTTTAACATTCTGGATTTCAGTGTCTGTAGAAGTTTTTACATCGATTGTCTGTGTTTGGATTTCTGTAAGCCTGTCTTGTATTTGATTATTTGTTTCTTTGACCGTTTCGATTTCTTCCGAGATCGACTGTATGTGATTGTCTACATATGTTTTGCCCTGGGCAAACACTTTCTTTTTGTCGTCCTGACGCTGTTTAGTGATTGTTTGTAGTAATTCTTTTCGTTCTTTATCCTGCGATCGCACCAGTTTACGGTGACGTATCAAACAGTTTTCTGTGTGATTGTTAAAACGTTCATCAATCTGAGCGTTTTGTTTAGCAAAGTTTTCTGTCATTGTTTCCCGTATACTAACTGCAAATGTTGCTTGGTTATCGGATATTTCTTGAATTTTGTCGCGTAATTCTTGTGTTGATTGTGAACATTTTTCAGCGACTGTTTGAATTTCTACTTTGATTTCGTGTTTTAGATTTTGGTACATGTTGTCTAATTTCTGATCTGTGTGTGCGTGTTCTGCCTTAATTTCGTTTTTTAGATCTTGTGACCTTTTTTCTAATTCTTGTGACTCTCTGTTAAAGTTTTGATTCATGTCTTGTCTCATTTGTAGCAAAAATGCCATTATTGGATCCGTTTCGGATTGACTTCTGTGTGTATTTGTATTCGTTGTTAAAGGCTGTAGATCTGTGTTCATTTGAACATCCTCAGATGATTGTGACTGCGTCACGTTTTCCGTAATTTCGGAATTTTGGTCATGAGAACTGTTGGATCTGCTACGCAGGTTGTGTAGCTGTGTACCGTTTGAATCTAAATCAGTGCTTAATGGAGTCTCTCTGTCTGACTGCATTGTAGTGGTTTCGTTACTGAAACTGTTATGTCTACTATGCGGAATTTGTGACTGTGTACCGTCTGTTGCATTTAATGCCAAATTATTTTGCACTACCGTTTCATTGTCTGTGGGCATTTCTGAAGTTACTTGTTCGTTAAACGCTTCCATATTGTTACAGTTATTAAATGTCTGTTCACCTAACGTTTCAGAATCAGGGTTTTCACACGTATTATTACTGCCTATTCCAGAAAAGAATCTCTCGTCAGTATTTTGTACAGTTTTATCAGTTTGAGAACGAGTAATTATTCTGCGGGACATTGTCTATAATCATCACACGCAACAAAAAGTTTTATCAGTTTGAGAACGAGTAATTATTCTGCGGGACATTGTCTATAATCATCACACGCAACAAAATATATCACTGTTCAAAGCGGATTCAACACTGAACAAACACTTTTCAACGCCGAATCAATAAAGCAAACAGAATTGCCGATGACCTGTGAATAAAAGTTATACACTTTAGTATATGCGTTGCGCCACTTAACAGTAACTTATTCACACTATTATCAAAGTCAGTATATTCATATCCACAGTAGATTCACGAAAATGTCGTACTGAATGGATATCGCCAAGTGAAACCTTCCCGTCTAATATTGGATGAACGTTTGCTTGCTGACTGAACGCTGCGTCTCTTAAAATCTTTTAACTGCTGCTCTGTCAAGACTACCTGCTGATTATTACGACGAAACATAAAATGTGTTGTCGCCGTGGCCCTCAGTCGTTACCTGAAATTATTAAGACTGATTCTTACCTTTAATTATTTATACTGGATCGCCATCTGACTGCTACAGCAAACTGTGGAATGAATATACTTACTTCTCTTTAACATAATTATAAGCTGCTGGTGGAGTTTCATAATACTTTGTGACTGGAATTCTTTAAGTTGAAGTTAATTTAGATTTGATAAAAGCTGAAGCTCAGTTTAGACTTTTCTTTTAAGATAACAATAAATTCCGTAAAGCATTTACGTGAATGATTTTGGGATAGAAAATTCTTAATGCATTTAATCTGGTAGAAGTTAACTATATTCTGAGAACGATCTTGACAAACAATTACAAGGGGTATAGTTCTTTACAAAAATTCTTAAAAACTAGCATTGCGCTACATATAGCGAGTGGCTGGCGAGCACACCGCTTCTTTCAAAGTGTTAATTCATACCTCGCTTACAGCGACCTCCTCTCATGTCTCGCTAGCTACGACTGCCTCGTCTCACATCTTACTCGCAACTGCTCGCTTCCAACGCTCCATGCTACAAAAGTGCGGTCTCGCCGCCAACAATGGTTTTTGGTGCAGACAATCCCTGCTACCATTACAGATGTATTACTGCGCGCTGTTTCCCGCTCTTTCTCAAAATGTATCTATGCGCGGTTTCCCGCTCTTTCTCAATAATACACAATGCAATTTAATTAACAAAACAATTTAAATAAGAAACAGTTCAGATAATTACATGCTAAAACAGTTTAAATACGCCTATTACATAATTACACTCTAAACCCCGACGCCACCCCCCCCCCCCCCTCACCTGTGCCCGCTGTGGCGGGAATCACACGGGCAGCTACATGGGCTGCCCAAAAATTAAATTATTCAGGGCGAATCAAACCAGGGCTGCAAGGCCATCGGCGGCGACCCGCGGGGGCACCAGATATTCTGGTGCCCTGGTGGGATCGGCGCCGCGGGCTTACTCCCAACGTGCGTCTCGCTCCCATCCCACCCCTCTGGGCTCCTACCCACCCCCCTCCTCTCCATCCCCATCCCCCCGCCCAGCATCCTTTCCACACCTCCCCACCCAGCAGGCGATAAGCACTGCTCCCCCATCCCCACAGCGGGTGTCATGCTCCGCTGTTCCTTCCCCATCCAACCAGCAGGTGTTAAGCACTGCTGCCCCCTCCCCATCCTGGTACAATCCCAGCAGCACCCTATCCCAACCCCACCCTCTCTTCCCACCCACTTCAGCGACCTTATCAACAATGTTGTTGAGGCACTGACCTTGGCAATTTCCACCACTTTCCACTCCCTCCTTCAAACCATACCGCACCAACTTGCCACTGCCCTCTCCCAATCCATGTCCCCCATCACCACCACCACTCCCGTTCCAACCAGTCATGGCTGTTAGACATCACGGACTGACAGCCATGATCTGGAACGCCAACGGCCTCCCCAAACGACAGGGCGAGTTCCGACAATTCCTCTTAGATGAGGGGGTTGATATCTGCCTTGTTGCGGAGACGCACCTCAAACCTGGTGTTTTTGTCCGTGTAGCAAACTACTCCTGCTACAGGACAGAAAGGCCCACCGCCTATGGCGGCACGGTGGTGTACGTACGTAACTCCCTCCGTCACCACCCCATTCCCCTCCCCCAACTTAACACCGTGGAAGCCACTGGCGTTGTTGTCCACATGGTGAGGGGTCCCATCACGTTCGTGGCTCTTTATAGACCACCTCGAGGCCTTCTCGAAACACCAGACTACGAGGCATTGCTGTCGCTCGGCAACGACGTCTTCGTTGGCGGTGACTTCAATGCCAAACAAGCTGCCTGGAATAGTAGACTAACAAACACTTCTGGCCGTCGACTTCTTCGGTCGCTGAGCGGCACCATGCCCGCACCATCGGCCCGCATGACCCCACCATATACCCCACTGGAGGACGTCCCTCAGATGTCTTAGACGTCGCAGTGGTGAAAGGTCTACCCCACCCCATCACTGCAGCCACCCGCATCGCTCTAGCCTATGACCACCGGCCGGTCATCTACTCCATCGATCTCGTTGGAGTCCCGACCGCGCCGAGTGAAGGCCTGAACATCTGCGGTATTGACTGGCAGTCCTACCAGCGACGGGTCGAAGCAGCCCTACCCACAATCCTTGCTGCCGATCAAACTGACGCAGATTGCACCCTCATTCACCTCACCACCATAGCCCTAGATGCTGCAGCACAGCGACCCCTCACCGTCCACTCCGGCCCCCAGACCATCTGCGTCCGCTCCCCCCCAACATCCTTGCTCTCATCACAGACAAAAACCGGACCATCCGAGAATGGCAGCTCACTCGGAATCCGGCAACCAAGCGCCTCATCAATAGACTACAGCGCCAAATCAAGGCTGCGGTGCAAGATCACCGCAATCAGGCATGGGAGAACAAAATCTCTGCCATTGACCTGAGTGACCTGTCCGCTTGGAGGCTCACAAAAAGTCTTCTGAGACGAGAGCAAAAGATTCCCCCCCTCCAGTTCGGCAATGATTTTGTGTCCGAACCAGACGCCAAGGCAAATGCCTTGGCTGATGTCTTCGCACACAACTTCACCCCGGTCAATGACCCCATTGACCCCGACCACATCCGCCTGGTAACGGCACGCCTCCCACAATTCCTTGCCGTTCAGGACCCTGAGGATGAAATCACCCCCATCAATGAAGAAGAGGTTGAACTGCAATTGCGGTACCTCAGATCCAAGAAAGCTGGCGGCCCCGATAAGCTGACGAATGCCCTACTCAAGCAGCTACCCCCAGCTTCTATTCCCATCCTGACGGCCACCTTAACAACATCCTCACAACCAGGCAATATCCCACTGCCTGGAAACATGCTGAGGTGGTCGCCATCCCCAAGGCTGGGAAGGATATTCGTTCCCTTGCCAGCTACCGCCCCATCAGCCTCTTTCCCTCCATTTCCAAGGTGTTCGAGAGGCTGTATCTTAAACGACTGCTCATCCATATTGCGCGAGAACGAGTCTTCCCTGATGAGCAGTTTGGCTTCAGGCAGGGACACGCAACCACTCACCAACTACTGCGCCTTGTAGAAGAGGCACTGGACGCCATAGAACGTAGGGAGTACTTCGGGGCCATACTCCTCGACGTGTCCAGAGCGTTTGACTCGGTCTGGCACGAAGGGCTGCTCTACAAATTATTTTCCCTTGGCTTTCCAGTGTCTCACGTAAGGCTAATAGCCACATACCTGGAAGGTCGCACCTTCCACATTAGGATCCCTGATGGGAAATCTGCACGACGACGCATTAGGGCAGGAGTACCACAAGGCAGCGTACTTGGACCGCTACTCTACTCCCTCTTCACAGCCGATCTGCCCTCTGCGCCGAGGGTACATTTAGCTCTCTACGCAGATGATACTGCACTCTTCTCTCGTTCTCGGAGTGCGGCAGGTCTACAACAGCGGCTCCAGGGGGCTACAGAATCCTTAACAGATCCAAGCCCTTATCATCTGCCGACGCCATATTCCCATTCAGCTCCCTCAGGTGACGGTCCTTGGTACCCCAGTCCCCTGGACTCGTACTGCGGAGTACTTGGGTGTTACCCTGGACCAGCGCCTCACCTGGCGCCCCCACATCGATGACGTGGGTCGTAAGGCAATGGGGCGGCTCTGCCTGCTCTACCCTCTCATCAATCCAACCTCTTCACTCCCCACACACCTTGCTGTTAGATTTTACACCTCCCTTGTTCGTCCCATCCTTGAATATGCGGCGGTGGTGTGGGGCAATGCTGCCCCCACCCACCTCCGCCGACTCCAATCCGTCCAGAATCGGGCTCTCCGGCGCGCCCTCCACCTCCCTTTCGACTTCCCAACCCAAGAGCTCCACAACCTGGCCGACGTGCCGCTCCTTCGCACCCGCATCCTATCTGCAGCCAATTCCTTCTACCAACAAACACGTCACTCTCCTAATCCCTTAATCCTCTCCCTGGGTACCCATGTTCATCGTCTAGCCACCACTCGATGGCCAGACCTTCTTTTCCGCCCCCCATGAATTCGCATGCACCTCATCTCATGTCAACTACTCTCCCTCACATCATCGATCATCCACCAACATGTCATGTCATTCACCCTCACAAGCACGCCAACCCCTCCCTTCCACCCACTCTGCCCCCCAATGTTGGCCTAATCACGACAGGCCCTTCCTCTTTCCACTTCTCAAGCTGTCACTCTCTGACTACTTTCTCTTCTCCCCCCCCCCCCCTCCCCAAACCATCACTTCAAGATTTTCTGCCACCAATATCAAGAAGCCGCTACGAAGAAGAGGCGGCCAGGATAATGGCCTTTCGATTTCACTCACTATAACTATTCCTCCTTCTATCCTTTATTCTATAATTTAATATAATATTCCCGGCTAGTCAACGGGCCGTTCCTTTTCCGCCACTCTTCTACTGTCCCTTTCTCTGTCCTGTCTTCTTTTATATATATATATATATATATATATATATATATATATATATATATATATAAAAACAACACAAAAGCAAGCAATACCAACGCATCATGACATCCCATCACCCAACAATCTTCATGCCAGAAGGAGAAGCGGCTTAAGGGCGCTAGAACTTCGATCACAGCAGAGAGTTCAACCCTCCACATATGTGCGCGGCGGAGGCGGTTATGCTGTGCGCAGTCTGTGACTAGTTTGCATTGTTGTCTGCCATTGTAGTGTTGGGCAGCGGCAGCTGGATGCTAACAGCGCGTGGCGCTGCGCAGTTGGAGGTGAGCCGCCAGCAGTGGTGGATGTGGGGAGAGCGATGGCGGAGTTTTGAAATTTGTAAGAATTGATATCATGAACTGGTATATGTATATTATGAATATTAAGGTAAATACATTGTTTGTTCTGTATTAAAATCTTTCATTCGCTAACTATGTCTATCAGTAATTAGTGCCTTCTGTAGTTTGAATCTTTTATTTAGCTGGCAGTAGTGGCGCTCACTGTATTGCAGTAGTTCGAGTAACGAAGATTTTTGGTGAGGTAAGTGATTTGTGAAAGGTAAAGGTTAATGTTAGTAAGGGCCATTCTTTTGTAGGGATTATTGAAAGTCAGATTGCGTTGCGCTAAAAATATTGTGTGTCGTGTATAATTTTTCTAAGGGGACGTTTCATATGACGACCCTTAGCCGAGGATACCTCACTGGAATCTTCTGATTTTTTTCCTTGTAGTTTGTGTAATAAGTGTAGACTTTGATTATTGCTAGCGCGTAATTGTAGAGAGAATCCCCTTTGTAGTTGTAGTCTTTCATTGTTGTACAGTAAAACAGTTGTGGCATGCATGTAGATTTGCACCAAGTATTTCGCAGCTGCGCTTGCAATTAACTAGATATTATTTTCAGTGCTATGTTAATGTGTTCTCTTATTTTTGCTCTTCAAATTGTGTTTTTCTGTGTTGTCTTGTGAAATATTGTGACAATAATGGCGTGTGAAAAACGTAATACTAGGCTCCAAAGTAAACTGAGAAATGACAGTGAAGACGAAAGCAGTATGTTAGCGCCACCATGTAATGCATTGAATAATGTTCAAAGTAGTAATTTGGTAATAGCGCATAGGGAAATGGAATGGGCTGCAAATAATGGTGTAGACAGTGAAACAATTAGTGAACAGGGAAGCATTATCGATCGATCGGTGGGCAACAGCTCGCGTCAGGAATCCGAAACTACAGGACAAAATCTAGGAAATACTGTACATTCAGGTTTTGCGTCCTCACCGTTTTCTCAAATAAGTCAAGACACATTTACGGCTTGTCAAAATGTGAATGTTGCCGGTGCAAATGCACTGCCGAAAAGCATAGAGGAACATATTCCAGACACTAATACATTATTATTGCAATTAATGCAGCAAATGAAACAAAATCAGAGACAAACAGAGCAACAGTTAGACACAATGGAACAAAATCTTCAAAAGTTAGACACAACGCTTGAACAAAATCAGAAACAAATGGAACAAAATCTTCAACAGTTAGACACAATGGAACAAAATCAGAGACAAACACAGCAAAAGCTTCAAACGTTAGACACAATGGAACAAAATCTTCAAAAGTTAGACATAATGGAACAAAAGCTTCAAAAGTTAGACACCACACTTGAACAAACACGTGAAGATTTAACTAGTGAGTTACATAACATCGAATCGAAATGTCAAAAAGTCTGTAATGCTGTAAAAACACAAATTTGTGAGCATTTCCAACCTATTTTTTCGTGGCATGAAAATGCATTACAGAATCACGAAGCAGCCATAAAAGAACTGCAAACTATTGTTCATGAAAATCATGAGACGTAGCAAGCTAAAATTGACGCAGTTGCGTCTACAGATTCGGTTACGCAACTTGCAAAAACTCAAGCGAACTTAAAGATCACAGTAGATACTCTGAAAATTGGTTCAGAAAGACACACAGAGGAAATATTTTCACTACCGGATAAAGTAGCCGAACTTTCAGATCAGTTCACTAACCTATCTACAAAGGTAGATGATGATCTGAATGACACAAAACCTGTAGCCTTCACTGACACTGAAGAGTATGAACAAATTAGAAAATTCAAACATAATCAAAATCAAATCAACACACAGTACAAAAGAGAAAAGCGGGAAGTACAAGATCAGTTGGCTCAAGTAATACAAGAATTACATATTTCAGAGGACACTCGCGCCCCAGTACGGGAAGAGGGACATAGCAATACAGAACAACCACAAAATAATAACACAGGGCATTTCGGAAATTATGAAAGAAAGAAATTGGCAAGGTGCACCGAATTTTAAGATGGAACCGCCGACACCACGTAACAATGACCGATATGCTACCCGCCGACACGATGATTTTGACTATAACCTGTTCATTACCGCACGTAAATTCAAAACATTTAAGAATTCTGGCAACGACATTCATCCACAAACGTGGCTCCATCAATTCTCTCATTGTTTTCCTCCCAACTGGTCTTTAGAGCACAGATTAGAATTTATGTGTGGCTACTTGGAGAATGAACCAGCTGTAAGAATGCGATCGGTCATTCACGATTGTCATAGTAACGGACAATTTTATCAAGCCTTCCTCTCAGCATATTGGTCTCAAGCTACACAAGACCGAGTAAAACATAGCATAATAATGATGAAACATTTCGAACAATCTGAATTTTCCAGTCTTGTGAAATATTTTGAAAACATGTTGCACAAGAATCAGTACCTGTCAAACCCATACAGCCCCTCAGAACTCATCCGCATTTGCTTAATCAAATTACCGGAACATTTACGGCATATTATTTTGGCAGGACGTTGCAAAGACGACATTGAAGCTTTTCAGGGGCTCTTACAAGAATTAGAAATTGACACTGACAATCGCGGAACGCGAAAACAGGAACACAACAGTTACAGGTCACATCCGTCGCAATTCCGCGATGAAAGAAATAATAACTGGACACGACAATGCCATTCTCACAACACAAATCGTGACCAAAACAGACAGCACCCACGTGACAACCACTGGCAAAGTAATAGTTACAGAGAAAGATCGTAGTAATGAATATCACAGAGACAATCAGAGAAACAGACAATATGGAAACCAAAATAATTATTATCAAGGGAGACAGAATAACTTAAGACGCAACGGTCCAGCGCGACACTTACGATTCAGGGAGAAATTCTCCACCAAATGACCGACAAGAAAGGAACTATGGAATCTACCGACATGACGACACACGATATGATCGTAACGAGAGAGCTGAATTGCAGCAGAACTGGCGGGATTCAAACAGAGCAGGGCCCTCTCGGCAAGGTGAATTTGTAGAAGTTAGATCTCCTAATCCCAATAACGGCGCGCGCCAACAAAGAGACAGACAATGACTCGCACCGCAGGCAGCCGCGTGCGCCGGCTGGCTCAGAGAAAAATAACATAGACGCTAACCTTGAGAAAAATTCCAGTATTCTTTACTGACGTATACCGCATGATAATTGCGTTCAAATTGAAACTGAGTACTATAAAGGGTAAAAGATTGCACCACATTTCACATGTAAAACCGTTTATTGAAAGATAATCTGCTTTTTAACTTTGTCTTTGCCATAAAACTTATCGCTTCATATTTCTAGTATGCTTTGTCACACTGAGAAACTGTTAAGAGGCAACAATGTTTTGAAGTTAACTATCCAGTCTAGAACCTAGGGAACATTTTTAAACAGAAATTACGAATGCATTGTTATAGTGAACAGACGACACAGTGTTGTTATTTGTACATTCTGGCTTGTTAGTTGCACGATTACGTAACGACTATAAGTCTTACATACTTAGAACATATACTGTTAATGAGGTTTTAATGCAACATTTTGGTTTAGTTGAAAAGACATTCTTTATTTGAAGTACTTTCTGTGAGATTAAAGATGACTTAGCATTTGGTTTCATTGATAGCTACACGATTATATCACGACGCTACTGATGTGTGACACAATTTACATTGTGCTTTTGCGGTGTATCTGTTTTATATCTGCACAGTTTTTCTGAATTCTTCTGGAAAGGAAAACATGTTTTAGTATTAACTTTGTGGTATAGCTACAATGAGACAGCCTTTTCTGTAGCACAACAACACGTTACAGTACAGTACTTACTTCATCATAGCAAAAGCGTAGTAACTACGATATCTATACGCAAAGCATTTCACTTTTGTTTATCATGAGGTAAGTACATTGACTTTTGCAGAACTTAGCTTTCGGAGGACTATAACTACGACACTTCCACAGAGATTATCTTACAACAAGACGCACAGTTTAGCGCTACAGCACACGTATTTGAGTGATTAATTTTGTACATAAAACATTTATTTTTAAAGATGTTTGAAGTAAAATGATACAAAGGTTTTCCGTGATACATTTCATTCCATTGCTGTAATCTGTAACACCTGAGGATGTAATTACATTAATCCTCTGTGGGGTACAAGCCTACTTTGTGTGCCATGTGTCTGGCAAGCACAAGGAGCCCTAGCTAATACGGTATTTGCTTATACAACTTTACACATCGGTACCATATTTCTCTAACACATAAATTACACATCTATCTGATCATTTAACTGAGAGAAACAAACATTTATTATAGTACATCAGTGACAGATGTTTACGTAATTACACAGTGAATAACTTCACACTTACGAAATTGTATTTAACTGTTAATATTTTTTCAGAACCATTGTGATACTATGAGAGCTTTGAATGATGTATTTGATATGAGATCATGATTTTTAAAGTACGTTTGAGGTAGATGACACCTTTGACATGAGCAGAGAATTTTTTTTAGGTTTTGAAATTATTGCAGAAAGCTGTGACGTTTTTGAGATTTGACTGAGGTTTTATGATGTTATTATTACGACGACGATGTGAATTATGCTGCTGAGGTATGTTTAAGCTGATGCTATATGAGTTATTTGGTTATGCTACGTATCTGTTATGATGAAATATTGAAGAAGTGTCGACGATTATGTATATGTGTAATAAGGTAAGGAATAATGAGTAGTGGTTAGGGACTCTTGGTTTGTGAAAAAGGATGTTGGAAACTGAGAATCGTACTTTAAGAGTTATGAAATGTATGTAAATGCGTGAATGTATGTAAATGCGTGAATGCCAACGAAAATTTTTTTTCACTGTTATATTTATAGGATTTTATTTTCTACACATTTGTAACGCAAATTCTCAGCCTGTGAAAATATTTTTATATGAGACTGTCACCGTATCGGAAACTGCTGTCGTAAATATTTTGGTATGAAAGGTAAGTGACCGTGACGTAATGTGTTGTGAGCGTCCAGGTGTGCCAGCCGCCTTGAGAAAAAGTCATTAGTGTGTGCCTTTCAGAGGCACAGGTGGAGAAAAAAGGAGGCCATTAACCTCGCTACTGACATTCCTTTGTAGGAAGCATCGCAAATACGACACGCCCAAACTTGAAAACATATGATTACACTGTGAAGCTCTAAATTTATATTTACTGAAATGAAATGATGAGAAACATTTTATATCTATTGTTTTTCTTGCTGAGAGATTGCTCATTTTGTTTAATATCCAGTTTCTATCTGCACTGCAGCATTGGTTAAAATAAAATTTAATAGATGTACTAATATCACTATTTCCTGTCTACAGACCCAGTAAAGAATCATTTTATGATGTACTTTACTAGAAAAGAGAGCACAGATGGACATTTCCCTTCGCAGGAATTGCAAAAATAATTTTTTTACGATTTGGTAACTTATCTGCTAGCGTATGTTCTCGTGATGCATTACTCTAGTGTTAAGATGTGACATAGGTATTAAACATTTTTACTGTAATATTTTTTCTGCTTCATCTTTGTCATGTTTAGATATAAGTTATTACATTTACTGCTGCTTGCTTTGCTTACTGGCATTTTTTTGTTATTGCTTGTATTAATTGTTTTGTGCTGCTGTATTGCCTCGTCCATTATTTTAGCATCTGAGCTCAGTAGATTTAAGTTAGCTTAAGAGGGGGTAGACTATATAAGAGAATGAGTAGCGTTGAATTGGAAGAAATGCATTGAGAAGTTTTATGAAAAAAGTACAGAAAGCAGGTATAGATAGCACTTTTTGAAATAATGAAGAACGAAGGGAGATCTCCAAGAACTAAAGAAAGTTTTGTTTGCAAGATACTGCAGTAAAACAAACCCTGTCCTTTCCTTTTGTGTTGTCCCACTACGTGTTTTTGTGTACTCCTGTGTATTTATGTTCTTCCTGTCTTTATATGTTTATCTGATAAGACTTATGTTGTAGAATTTTCTAATACTAAGCTACATTCACTATGATAAGGAATACTGTTATCCTCAAATATAATTTGCATTAATAACATGTTATTTACTTTATAAAGATGTTTACACATTATTTATTCTGTTTTGTTCTAATGCTCATGTGTGAAGTTGATATTTCAAAAGTTATTCTGATCTTTTATGTATGTACTTATGTCGTAATTTTTGTAACACTGATATATTTGCTATTTCGATTCTTTTGTAAAGCCTGTATTACTGCAAATGTTATCTGTATTGTTATGTTCTTTAATGATGTATTTTATACCTTTGTAATTGTATTCTTATGTTATAAAATTGTAATTGACACCAGTTCATCAAATTAAGTAACTTGTAAGTTACATTTCACTGCACACGTTTCTGTTGGTCATAGTATATAGACAATATGTGAGAAGTAGGGACTGATAGTGTTTGCACGTGTGTTAGTAATTCAGCAAATGACTGGATAACAGCATTGTTGGTTCTAAGGACATTTCAAAAAAAATTTTTTGTGTTCACAAGTGGTGGTTTATGGACTTGCTGTATTCTCCGCAAAACTCTTCAATGGTGATCATGCACCTGCAAAGTTGCAACAGATGGCTGCTGGCCATCTCTACAACATCAAAACTTCAACTGACTCTGCTGTTTGCTCTGTTGTGGCCCATTAACTGTCAGCATGTCAAGAGTCAGCACTGTCTTTCTGTTGGAAGGACAACACTACTTCTTCAAGACTGCATGGAAATCCACTACTGCTGTGTGCATTTTCTTTTACTGCTCAGACTTTGAGAAAAAAACACTGCAATTTTAATGTGATGAATAATCAGGACTGTCTTTATGGACTGTGAGAAAATTTTAGCTTTTGACCAACATTCTATTAATAAGTGTGTGCATTTGACACCTTTCTTACTGTAATTATGAAAAAATTTTTCAAATCTGTATTGACCAGTGCCCAAAACAATTTGTAAAATTTTTTGTGGGGAGCGTGGGGGCTATGTAACTAGGCTGTTTAGGTTTTCTTATTCGTAACACCACATAGCGCTCTGTATGAAAAATCACTGGCTGTGCTGTGCGCAGTCTGTGGCTAGTTTGCATTGTTGTCTGCCATTGTAGTGTTGGGCAAGGTATCTCTTTAATTAGTGTTGTGGGTAAAATCTACTCTGGTATTGTTGAAAGGAAAGTGCGAGTATTAGTTGAGGACCAATTGGATGAAAATCAGTGTGGTTTTGGGCCACTTAGAGGTTGATAGGACCAGATCTTTAGCTTACGGCAAATAATGGAGAAGTGTTACGAGTGGAACATGGAATTGTATCTATGCTTTATAGATCTAGAAAAGGCATATGACCGGGTTCCTAGGAGGAAGTTATTGTCTGTTCTAGAAGATTATGGAATAGGAGGCAAACGTATGCCAGCAATTAAAGGTCTTTACATAGATAGTCAGGCAGCAGTTAGAGTTGACGGTAAATTGAGTTCAGGGTTCAGAGTAGTTTCAGGAATAAGACAAGGCTGCAACGTGTCTCCACTGTTGTTCATATGTTGAAAACAATAGACTGGCTGGGTGAGATTAAGATATGTGAACACAAAATAAGCAGTCTCGCATATGCGGATGACTTAGTTGTGATGGCAGATTCAATTGAAAGTTTGCAAAGTAATATTTCAGAGCTAGATCAGAAATGTAAGTACTATGGTATGGAGATTAGCATCTCCAAAACGAAAGTAATGTCACTGGGAGAGAGATATAAACGGATTGAGTATCAAGTAGGAGGAACAAAGTTAGAACAGGTGGACGGTTCAAGTACTTAGGATGCATATTCTCACAGAATGGCAACATAGTGAAAGAACTGGAAGCGAGGTGTAGCAAAGTTAATGCAGTGAGCGCTCAGCTACGATCTGCTCTCTTCTACAAGAAGGAAGTCAGTACTAAGTTAGACTAAGTTATCTGTGCACCGTTCAATCTTTCGACCAACTTTGTTGTATGGGAGCGAAAGCTGGGTGTATTCAGGTTACCTTATCAATAAGTTTGAGGTTATGGTTATGAAAGTAGCTAGGATGATTGCAGGTACTAGTAGATGGGAACAATGCCAGAAGGGTGTCCACAATGAGGAAATCAAAGAAAAACTGGGAATGAACTCTATAGATGTAGCAGTTGGGGCTAACAGGTTTGGATGGTGGGGTCATGTTACACACATGGGAGAAGCAAGGTTACCCAAGAGACTCACGGGTTCAGCAGTAGACGGTAGAAGCAGTCGGAGTAGACCAAGGAGAAGGTGACTGGATTCGGTTAAGAATGATTTTGAAGTAATAGGCTTAACATCAGAAGAGGCACCAATGTTAGCACTGAATAGGGGATCATGGAGGAATTTTATAAGGGGTCTATGCTCCAGACTGAACGCTGAAAGGCATAATCCGTCTTAAATGCTGCTGCTGATGATGATGATTAGTTTCCTCCAAATAAATGCAAATACTTATTCCTTATTTTATTTCCGCTTTCCCCTTATGATTATTTATATATTATTTTCCTTGGACATCGCATTGGCGTATACATGCAACAAAGAGATTATTTGTAACACTTATACGTACATAAGTCTTAATATTTTCATAAGAATGCCCCGCTGTGTGTCATCAGATGCAATGTATCTTTCCTTACTGGCAGATACAAGTGATAGGCATATTTAGTTTCATAAAAATATGCTGTGTTTTAACATGAGTTTTTCTTGAAAAAGACACATTCAAAATGCGATGGTACGATGTGGTTACTAGCTCACCACACTCAAATATGTATTTAACTCTTTTAGAATCACTGTTGTGCATGTGGTTAGTAATATAACAACCAAATGTATTTATTTAATCCTTTTAGACTCGTTGTTGTTTTGGACCTTTTTACCACCACATTTATATTCTTTCCATGTATCAAGCACTGGTTGTTATTGAACATCATCACTGTTTGAAGCTCAATGGCCATAAAATAGAACTGTGACTTCAATGTAAAAAGTGTTAACAAATTATCGACTGGAATTTATAAGAACAGATCTATAGGTTCGACTTGTGAAGAATAAAACACTTAAACGGCATGATGAGCAATCGCTGACTTCGTTTCAGATGCTGTGGGTGTTATTTCCCTTTACATGGCTCTGAAACAGATAAATTCATTAAACAAACTCAATATAACGTTGTCAACAGGTTTGCTACAATAATTGGCAGACATCAATATTTATAGATGAAACCATTATTATTTCATAAAAACATATAATACATGATTTTGGCAATATTACCTCTTAGTGCATCCAAGGTTCAAACAGAAGTAAGTTATTAGAGGACGAAACCTACACTTCCTTCAAAAGTCATTTGTTTCTTTAAGAAAAATGAATTCAACTCTTTACGTTTCGCGGGCCGGTGTGGCCGGGTGGTTCTAGGTGCTACAGTCTGGAACTGAGTGACCACTACGGTCGCATGTTCGAATCCTGCCTCGGGCATGCATGTGTTTGATGTCCTTAGGTTAGTTAGATTTAATTATTTCTAAGTTTCTCAGAAGTTAAGTAGCATAGTGCTCAGAGCCATCTTTAGGTTTCATATACACAATCCCTGAATTTTCACTAACATTTGTCAATTAGTCATTGACATTACTCATTAGTTGTAGTGTAATAATCATAATTACATTGAAATTTCTTCGCATAGTAAATTATTTTGTAAGCCAAATTTTGTAGCATATCGCTTTCTGTAGCACAGTCTATTACCCACACCATGGTCTTTCTTAATGCGATATTGTCACTGTCTGTTTCCCTGAACTACTTTTCCTGTGTTGCTTCCCACTGGCACTTTAGAGGTCTCTTCTGAACAGTACATTGCAAGGCATCCCAGATGTGCTCAGTAGCGTTCTGGCGTGTTTGGTGGTCAGCGGAAGTGTTTAAACTCAGAAAGTGTAACATCCCCTTAGAAAAATTATTGAATTACTGTGCTGATAAATCTCTTACATTATTTGATTTTCAAACAGCTGAGCAAAACTGACCGTACTCAGACATTTCGCTCTTTACCTATTCTGATCAACACTAAACTGACACACAATATTTATTTTAGCTGACTTTCAATAATCCCTACAAAAGAATGGCCTTGACTAACATTAGCCTATACCTTTCACAAATCACTTACCTCACAAAAACCTTCATTAGTCGAACTATTGCAATTCAGCGAGCGCCACTATTGTCAGCTAAATAAAAGGTTCAAACTACTGAAGGCACTAACTACTGATAGCCGTAGTTAGCAAATGAAACATTTTGATAAAGAACAAACAATGTATTTACCTTAATAGTCTTCAAAAGTCAATATATATATATATATATATATATATATATATATATATATATATATATATATATATAGCAGTTCATGACATCCATTCTTACAAATGTACTGTTTCTGATGGACAAACGTCCAGATCATCCGCTCTCAAAAATCCGCCATCTCACTTCCCCACATCCACCACTGCTGGCGGCTCACCTCCAACTGCGCAACGCTACGCGCTGTTAACAGCCAACAGCCCAACACTACAATAGCGAATATTACAACAATGCCATCCAGCTACAGACTGCACACAACACACAGTGATTTTCATACAGAGCGCTACGTGGCGTTACCAATATAAAAACCTAAACAGCCTACTTACAAAAGGTGTTCCTGGAGCAGTTCTCAACGTATGAGGTGTCGCATTGTCCTGCTGGAATTGCCCACGTCCGTCGGAATGCACAATGGGCATGAGTGGATGCAGGTTCAAAATTGTTCAAATGCGTCTAAGCACTACAGGACTTAACATCTGAGGTCATCAGTCCTTAGACATAGAACTACATAAACCTAACTAACCTAAAGACATCACACACATCCATGCCCAAAGCAGGATTCGAGCCTGCGACCGTAGCAACAGCGCGGTTCCGGACTGAAGCGCCTAGAACCGCTCGGTTGGCTGGCTGCAAGTGGTCAGACAGGATGCTTACGTATATATCACCTGACAGAGTCATATCTACACGTACCAGGGGTCCCATATCAGTCCAACTGCACACGCCCCACACCATTACCGGCCCTTCACCAGCTTGGACAGTCCCCTGCTGACATGCAGGTCTATGGATTCATCAGGTTGTCTCCATACTCGTACACGTCCATCCACTCCATACAATTTGAAACGAGACTTGCTCTAACAGGCAACATGTTTCCTGTCATCAACGGTCCAATGCCAGTATTTACGGGCCCAGGCGAGGCATAAAGCTTTATGTCGTGCAGTCATCAAGGGTACACGAGTGGGCCTTCGGTTCTGAAAGACCATATCGTTGTTATTTCGTTGAATGGTTCGCACGCTGACATTTGTTGATGGCCCAGCATTGAAATTTGCAGCAATCTGGGGAAGGCTTGCACTTCTCTCACGTTGAACGATTCTCTTCAGTTATCATTGGTCCCGTTCTTGCAGGGTCTTTTTCCAGCTGCAGCGATTTTGGAGATTTGATGTTTAGTGGATACCTAATATTCACGGTACACTCGTGAAATGGTCATATGGAAAGATCACCATTTCATCGCTTCCTCGGTGATGCTGTGTCCCATCGCTCGTGCGATGGGACACAGCTCGACTTCTGCTACTGCCCTGACTTTCTTCCTCGTAGCGTCCTGCCTCCGAGTTTTGTTTAGCTTTCCACTTTTACCGCGACTGTCCCTGATGTAACGTGATACCGAAGGTCTTTCGCCACCTCAATGGCTCTAATTGTGCATTGCACTTCAGTAGTTTTCCAGAGGCTGAGTGGATTCAGAGAGGCGTCTCTTCCTCTACGGTCACACAATGCATACTGAGCCTGCCATTGGCTTTTCATGACGTCCAGGTGTCCCTATGAAAGACCCTCTCTCTCTCACTGTCCTTCTCATCCCACACTTTCTGTCAAGCCAGGAAATGCTGGCCTCAATGTTATCATCGGTATGTGTACTAAGTATACTTGGAGTCATGCCTGTCAACGATACTCTGCAATGTCCTTTGGTCACTCAGTATTCATAGCTTTTAGCGTTATCGCTGTACATGGCCACCTGACGTGCTGTTATCTCGCTGAGCCACTAGTTGCTCTGTGACTTTTCCTTGCTACTCCCTAAGACTTCTAAGACTTGATGTTATTTTCCTTTTGTTACTGTTTTCTACAACACTTGGCTGTTTTCTGTGGGTACGACAGACACCTTTACCTCTACCGCTACAATTTATCATGCAACATAGCTGCTTTATCGTAATTATCTTAACGAGCATAACGTATGACCCAACCCCAACTCTAAGAAATAGTGGTTCCAGTTTCCATGGCGTTGCAGTCGCCTGCCTTCACCACCCACCCAGGCTTGCTAACCATCAGATTGACCTGACACTCATGTCCCGTATGCCTTAATGAAATTTCGTTCATCATGAAGTATCAGTAGAGATTAGTCACCTCCAGAAATAATAAAAAAAGCCTCACGCACTGTAATACAAGAATTATGAGCCCTTTCCTCTCTCTCTCATTCCTCATTATTATTATTATTATTATTATTATTATTATTATTACCCTATGTACACTCCTGGAAATTGAAATAAGAACACCGTGAATTCATTGTCCCAGGAAGGGGAAACTTTATTGATACATTCCTGGGGTCAGATACATCACATGATCACACTGACAGAACCACAGGCACATAGACACAGGCAACAGAGCATGCACAATGTCGGCACTAGTACAGTGTGTATTCACCTTTCGCAGCAATGCAGGCTGCTATTCTCCCATGGAGACGATCGTAGAGATGCTGGATGTAGTCCTGTGGAACGGCTTGCCATGCCATTTCCACCTGGCGCCTCAGTTGGACCAGCGTTCGTGCTGGACGTGCAGACCGCGTGAGACGACGCTTCATCAAGTCCCAAACATGCTCAATGGGGAACAGATCCGGTGATCTTGCTGGCCAGGGTAGTTGACTTACACCTTCTAGAGCACGTTGGGTGGCACGGGATACATGCGGACGTGCATTGTCCTGTTGAAACAGCAAGTTCCCTTGCCGGTCTAGGAATGGTAGAACGATGGGTTCGATGACGGTTTGGATGTACCATGCACTATTCAGTGTCCCCTCGACGATCACCAGAGATGTACGGCCAGTGTAGGAGATCGCTCCCCACACCATGATGCCGGGTGCTGGCCCTGTGTGCCTCTGTCGTATGCAGTCCTGATTGTGGCGTTCACCTGCACGGCGCCAAACACACATACGACCATCATTGGCATCAAGGCAGAAGCGACTCTCATCGCTGAAGACGACACGTCTCCATTCGTCCCTCCATTCACGCCTGTCGCGACACCACTGGAGGCGGGCTGCACGATGTTGGGGCGTGAGCGGAAGACGGCTTAACGGTGTGCGGGACCGTAGCCCAGCTTCATGGAGATGGTTGCGAATGGTCCTCGCCGATACCCCAGGAGCAACAGTATCCCTAATTTGCTGGGAAGTGGCGGTGCGGTTCCCTACGGCACTGCGTAGGATCCTACGGTCTTGGCGTGCATCCGTGCGTCGCTGCGGTCCGGTCCCAGGTCGACGGGCACGTGCACCTTCCGCCGACCACTGGCGACAACATCGATGTACTGTGGAGACCTCACGCCCCACGTGTTGAGCAATTCGGCGGTACGTCCACCCGGCCTCCCGCATGCCCACTATACGCCCTTGCTCAAAGTCCGTCAACTGCACATACGGTTCACGTCCACGCTGTCGCGGCATGCTACCAGTGTTAAAGACTGCGATGGAGCTCCGTATGCCACGGCAAACTGGCTGACACTGACGGCGGCGGTGCACAAATGCTGCGCAGCTGGCGCCATTCGACGGCCAACACCGCGGTTCCTGGTGTGTCCGCTGTGCCGTGCGTGTGATCATTGCTTGTACAGCCCTCTCGCAGTGTCCGGAGCAAGTATGGTGGGTCTGTCACACCGGTGTCAATGTGTTCTTTTTTCCATTTCCAGGAGTGTATATATGTATTTTGATTTACTATTATTTTTCCGTCAGCACAATGACTCCATGGGTTTAACAGACGTGCGAAGGGAGCAAAGCAGCTCAGAAGACTTGTACTTTGTGTGGAGCGAGTTCTTTTGGGCAAAACACGTCAGCAAAGGATTTTACTGTTTCAAGAAACGTCGTTGTTTCTGTCATCACTCATTTCCTGCGTTCAGGAAGTCTCTATAACTGACATATGTGATGACCCAAAAACATTTAGTCACAGTACACCATTTGCATTCAATAGACAAAGTTCAGAAGTCGGATGCAGGAGTACAACGGGCTCTAACTGAAAGCGACAAAAATCAAAGGGATTAAATTACTGCATTTAACTTGAACGTCGTCATTTCGTTCTTTGAGAATTACCAAGCAGTATTGTTACTGGTGTCTAGTTATGACGCCTTTATGTTAACTTCGTAAGAGGAAATTGATGGCTGAGCCATAAGAAATGACAGCTCCTCGAGCAAAGCAGCTGCTGGCACAATATAAGGATGTTGTGCACTACAAAACCCTCTCCAGGGCCGTGTCTCTCGCATCTGGTTTGTGTTCTCAACGCCTAAGAACTGTAATTTAACTTATTACCATAGTAACCTTACGAAGAGAGTCTAAAACAGAAAGTACTGTAATATGAGCGTGGTTTGATGCGGCCCGCCACGAATTCCACTAATGTGTCGAACTTTTCATCTCAGGGTAGCAGTTGCAACTTACGTCCTCAATTATTTGCTGGATACGCTATATGACTGGTCGTTGACTGTATGCTCGTTCTTTATATATTTTTAGTTTACATTGAACCTGTGTGACCATCTCCCCGCGTTACCTTAGAGAATTGTACCCGACTTTTGGTCCTGGCTGCTAATAAACCAGGCCCATAAGAAATGGTGTCTATATTGTGACCCTTATTTGATTAATTTGATAAACAAATTAATTATTTTTGAAATATGCGCAACGGAAACTGGTGCGAGTTTCTCTAAGATAACACGTTCTTGGGTGGTTGAGCTCAAAGCCGTCCTATAGCAGCTGGTAGCCTATCTAAATTCACGTTTCAGATTATTTCTGTCTTTCATTAACTTTAGAAAATCGGATTGAATAAGATACATCCTACCCATTTCATGTGTCAGGTGACTAGGGGACTATTTGTTAACTGAAATGCTGACTCTCATTTAATAGATTTATTTTCTGCTTTGATGAAAACTTTAGAAGCCGACACATTACAATTTTTCTTTAGTTACAAAACTTCAGCGCTACCTCCCATGGATAGGACAATGACAAAACGAAAACGCTACACGAATAATTTCATATATGACACATAATTTCATAATAACACAAAAAATACATAAGTGGGCCACACTGTCTTTAGCAGGAAAATCGTCATTCATTCTTTAAGACTCACTTATCGTCATGCATGAATTACACCACTAGAAATTTAAGGTAGGCCGCTGCTGAAGGTAGATAACCTCTATCAGAGAAAAGATTCTGGACAAAAATGATGTACTATCGGCGCCAAAATGAAGTGCGAACTGAACTCACAAAGAAAGTACCAAAAATAATTAAATTTCCCTACAGAAATTTCCCGATATACCTACCGATAAGCAATCTGCACTCATTGAGCTAAAAGTGAAGCTTATAACTCGGGAAATAGCTACATGAACTGATAGTTCCTGTTGCATGATCACTACCACAAAGCAAAATTACACAAACACATTTCAGAGAAAACTAATGCAAATAAATTAAAACCGTAACCTGTACCGATGAAGGTATGTTGAATGCATGCTATGAGCATACCCTGTCGTGAATCTTTAAGCTATATTACCTCATTTTTATCTCACCAAATCTGCGAGCTGCTGTGCTCCCGCGTCCGGTCCGTCTTACGGCTGGCCCCACAGTGCTTTCCACGCGCAAAAATCCGACCAACGTTCCTATTCAGACGCGGTGGTGGGGAGACTCACCTCACCCTCGCACCAACTTTGTAACCTACCCTCGTGCCTGTTTTCATCTTTGTCTGCTGCTCTGGCCTACCTGCCGTTATTCTTGTAATGTTGGCAATGACTGCTATTCCCTTAAACTGTTCCCTTTGGTCCATGCTCCCGCTACATTTGACTTCCATTCATACCCATGCACACATGTAAATGAGTAATCTTACCCAGACGCATGGACAACATCACAGCCTGCATCCTGTGACGCCTGATTCAAAACTAACATGCTTACGGAGGTGACAGTAGAACTTTTGGTTTGGTCACCACGTTGGTGCGGGCGTGGAGGGGCCCCATCCTATATTAAAAACCCATGCACACTGATACAGGATGGAACAAGGAGTATACATAAAAACGGCGTGTGATCTCTTTGTGAAATGATGAAAAGAAATAAACAAATGCGTCAAATATTCCTTTCACCCAGCGAAGTATAGAAGGTGCTAGCAATCAAAGAAAAACTTATATCTCGATGTAGAAAACATAATTACTTCCTATTGTAGCCTGAGGCAAAACGAAAGTAACGCCTCAGATGTATTCCAATCTCCGTCTTCCTCTACAGTTTTTGCCCTCTACAGCTCCCTCTAGTACCATGGAAGTCATTCCTTCATGTCTTAGCAGATGTCCTATCATCCTGTCCCTTCTCCTTATCAGTGTTTTCCACATATTCCTTTCCTCTCCGATTCTGCGTAGAGCCTCTTCATTCCTTACCTTATCAGTCCACCTAATTTTCAACATTCGTCTATAGCACAACATCTCAAATGCTTCGATTCTCTTCTGTTCCGGTTTTCCCACAGTCCATGTTTCACTACCATACAATGCTGTACTCTACACGTACAATCTCAGAAATTTCTTCCTCAAATTAAGGCCGGTATTTGATATTAGTAGACTTCTCTTGGCCAGAAATGCCTTTTTTGCCATAGCGAGTCTGCTTTTGATGTCCTCCTTGCTCCGTCCGTCATTGGTTATTTTACTGCCTAGGTAGCAGAATTCCTTAACTTCATTGACTTCGTGACCATCAATACTGATGTTGTTCCTTGGTGTCTCATTTCTACTACTATCTCATTACCTTCGTCTTTCTTCGATTTATTCTCAGTCCACACTCTGTACTCATTAGACTGTTTATTCCGTTCAGCAGATGATTCAATTCTTCTTCACTTTCACTCAGGATAGCGATGTCATCAGCGAATCGTATCATTGGTATCCTTTCACCTTGTATTTTAATTCCACCCCTGAACCTTTCTTTTATGTCCATCATTGCTTCCTCGATGTACAGATTGCACAGTAGGGGTGAAAGACTACATCCTTGTCCTACACCCTTCTTAATACGAGCACTTCGTTCTTGATCGTCCACTCTTATTATTCCCTCTTGGTTGTTGTACATATTGTATATGACCCATCTCTCCCTATACCTTACCCCAATTTTTCTCAGAATTTCGAACATCTTGCACCATTTTACATTGTCGAACGGTTTTTCCAGGTCGACGGGTCTTGCTTTTTCCTTAGTCTTGCTTCCATTATTAAACGCAACATCAGAATTGCCTGTCTCGTGCCTTTACCTTTCCTAAAGCCAAACTGATCGTCATCTAGCGCATCCTCAATTTTCTTTTCCATTCTTCTGTATATTATTCTTGTAAGCAACTTGGATGCATGAGCTGTTAAGCTGATTGTGCGGTAATTCTCGCACTTGTCAGCTCTTGCCGTCTTCAGAACTGTGTGGATGATGCTTTTCCGAAAGTCAGATGGTACGTCACCAGACTCAAACATTCTACACACCAACGTGAATAGTCGTTTTGTTGCCGCTTTCCCCAACGATTTTAGAAATCATGATGGAATGTTATCTATACCACCTGACTTATTTGATCTTAATTAAGTCCTCCAAAGCTCTTTTAAATTCTGATTTTAATACTGGATCTCCTATCTCTTCTAAATCAACTCTTCTATCACATTAGACAAATCTCCCCCTCATAGAGGCTTTCAATGTACACTCCTGGAAATTGAAATAAGAACACCGTGAATTCATTGTCCCACGAAGGGGAAACTTTATTGACACATTCCTGGGGTCAGATACATCACGTGATCACACTGACAGAACCACAGGCACATAGACATAGGCAACAGAGCATGCACAATGTCGGCACTAGTACAGTGTATATCCACCTTTCGCAGCAATGCAGGCTGCTATTCTCCCATGGAGACGATCGTAGAGATGCTGGATGTAGTCCTGTGCAACGGCTTGCCATGCCATTTCCACCTGGCGCCTCAGTTGGACCAGCGTTCGTGCTGGACGTGCAGACCGCGTGAGACGACGCTTCATCCAGTCCCAAACATGCTCAATGGGGGACAGATCCCGAGATCTTACTGGCCAGGGTAGTTGACTTACACCTTCTAGAGCACGTTGGGTGGCACGGGATACATGCGGATGTGCATTGTCCTGTTGGAACAGCAAGTTCCCTTGCCGGTCTAGGAATGGTAGAACGATGGGTTCGATGACGGTTTGGATGTACCGTGCACTATTCAGTGTCCCCTCGACGATCACCAGAAGTGTACGGCCAGTGTAGGAGATCGCTCCCCACACCATGATGCCAGGTGTTGGCCCTGTGTGCCTCGGTCGTATGCAGTCCTGATTGTGGCGGTCACCTGCACAGCGCCAAACACGCATACGACCATCATTGGCACCAAGGCAGAAGCGACTCTCATCGCTGAAGACGACACGTCTCCATTCGTCCCTCCATTCACGCCTGTCGCGACACCACTGGAGGCGGGCTGCACGATGTTGAGGCGTGAGCGGAAGACGGTGTGCGGGACCGTAGCCCAGCTTCATGGAGACGGTTGCGAATGGTCCTCGCCGATACCCCAGGAGCAACAGTGTCCCTAATTTGCTGGGAAGTGGCGGTGCGGTTCCCTACGGCACTGCGTAGGATCCTACGGTCTTGGCGTGCATCCGTGCGTCGCTGCGGTCCGGTCCCAGGTCGACGGGCACTTGCACCTTCCGCCGACCACTGGCGACAACATCGATGTACTGTGGAGACCTCACGCCCCACGTGTTGAGCAATTCGGCGGTACGTCCACCCGGCCTCCCGCATGCCCACTATACGCCCTCGCTCAAAGTCCGTCAACTGCACATACGGTTCACGTCCACGCTGTCGCGGCATGCTACCAGTATTAAAGACTGCGATGGAGCTCCGTATGCCACGGCAAACTGGCTGACACCGACGGCGGCGGTGCACAAATGCTGCGCAGCTAGCGCCATTCGACGGCCAACACCGCGGTTCCTGGTGTGTCCGCTGTGCCGTGCATGTGATCATTGCTTGTACAGCCCTCTCGCAGTGTCAGGAGCAAGTATAGTGGGTCTGACACACCGGTGTCAATGTGTTCTTTTTTCCATTTCCAGGAGTGTATTTTTTCCACCTATCCGCTCTCCCTCCTGCATTTAACAATGGAATTCCCGTTGCACTCTTAATGTTATCACCCTTGCTTTTAATGTCACCTAAGATTATTTTGACTTTCCTGTACTCCGAGTCTGTCCTTCCTGCAATCATTTCTGTTTCGATGTCTTCTCATTTTTCCTGCAGCCTTTTTGCCTTAGCTTGCCCGCATTCCCTATTTATTTCATTCCTCAGCGACTTATATTTCTCTATTCCTGAGTTTCCCGGAACATTTTTGTACTTCCTACTTTCATCGATCAATTGAAGTATCTCTTCCCCATGGTTATTTCGCAGTTACCTTCTTTGTACCTATGTTTTCCTTCCAAACTTCTGTGATGGTTCTTCTCAGAGATGTCCATTTGTCTGCAACTGTACTGTCTGCTGGGCTATTCCTTATTGCTGTATCTACAGACTTAGAGAACTTCAACCGTATTTTGTCATTCCTTAGTATTTCCGTATCCCACTTCTTTGCGTGTTGATTGTGACTAATGTCGTAAACTTCAGCCTACTCTTCATCACTACTATATTGTGATCTGAGTCAATGTGTGCTCCTGGGTACGCTTTACAATTCAGTAGCTGATTTCGGAATCTCCGTCTTACAATTATGTAATCTAAGTGAAATCTTCCCGTCACCCGGCCTTTTCCAAGTATACCTCGTCCTCTCGTGATTCTTAAAGAGAGTATTCGCTATTAGTAGCTGAAACCTGTTACAGAACTCAATTAGTCTTTCTCCTCTCTCATTCCTTGTCGCAAGCCCATATTCTCTCGTGACCTTTTTTTCTACTCCTTCCCCTACAACTGCATTCCAGTCTTCCATGAGTATTATATTTTCATATCCCTTTACTTACTGTATTACCCTTTCAATATCTTCATACACTTTCTCCATTTCTTCATCTTCAGCTTGCGACGTCGGCATGTATACCTGAACTATCGTGGTCGGTGTTGGTTTGCTGTCGATTCTGATAAAAATAACCCTATCACTGAACTGTTCACAGTAACACACTCTCTGCCCTACGTTCCTACTTATAACGAATCCTACTCCCGTTGTACAATTTTCTGCTGCTGTTGAGATTACCCTATACTCATCTGACTAGAAATCCTCGTCTTCTTTCCACTTCACTTCGCTGACCCCTACTATAGCTAGATTGAGCCTTTGCATTTCCCTTTTCAAATTTTGTAGTTTCACTACCACGTTCAAGCTTCTGACATTCCACGCCCCCACTCGTAGAATGCTTTTTCTCATGGTAACCTCCCCCCTGTTAGTCCCCTCCCGGAGATCCGAATGGGCGACTATTCCGGGATCTTTTGCCAATGGAGAGATCATCATGACACTTCTTCAACTACAGGCCACATGTCCTGTGGATACACGTTACGTGTCTTTAATGCAGTGGTTTCCATTGCCCTCTGCATTCTCATGCTGTTGATCATTGCTGATTCTTCCGCCTTTAGGGTCAATTTCCCACCCCTCAGACAAGAGAGTGCCCTGAACCTATGTCCGCTCCTCCGCCCTCTTTGACAAGGCCGCTGCCGGAATGGGTGACTTCTTATGCCCGAAGTCTTGGGCCACCAATGCTGAATGTTATCAAAATTTAAGCAGCGGCGGGATTCCAACCCGGAACCGAAGGTGCTTTGATTATGAATGAAAGACGCTACCCCTAGACCACGAGTGCCCATAA
This sequence comes from Schistocerca gregaria, assembly GCF_023897955.1. Classification (NCBI taxonomy): domain Eukaryota; kingdom Metazoa; phylum Arthropoda; class Insecta; order Orthoptera; family Acrididae; genus Schistocerca; species Schistocerca gregaria. The sequence continues at coordinate 205,022,015 of NC_064921.1, forward strand.
CAACACGAATGAATAAGATATTTCTCATTTTGGACTTCGAAGCGGTCTGTGTTTATTATGTCAATCCGAAGTAGTATGCAAATTTGCCATTTCATATCTATAATTTACATACTTATTTTGGATCTGACTGCCTGTAGCTCTGTCACGAAACGGCTAAAAAAACTGGTCCTCAGCGAGACTGTAACCGTAATCCAAAGCAGTCATCATTTCAGCAGCAGTTTAATTTAACATTTTGCAACCGATTTCAATTATGTATTGCCCATGACCAGGCGGTTACCCATACTGAAGAGTGCTACTTAATCATAAATTGTTTTAGCATAGAACTGTTTTGTTCACTGTTCGCCGCTGGAGTGGCTGTTGGGAGTATTTGTGGAGAAACAGTGCCAATGAGTCGCCAGAAATCGACTGCCAGCGGGGCCTTCAATTGGCGTGGAGCTATGGCTCGTATTTGTCGTGATCGAAACCCTGACTTGTGCGGATAATGTTTCTTCAGTTGTTGTGGTGCGACATCGTGTAAGACACTTTTTGTAGGTCAGTAGTTCACCTAATTGTATGACATCCCAAACTTCTTCTGCATCCATGACACACTGGATGAGTAGTTTATGACATTACACTACTGCACTGCTTAATCTGACTCTGATTTGGACGTAATTATTCCACACAGTCACAGTCCTTGAACTTAGCCAGCATGGCAACAACGAATTCAGAAAAAATGATGTTTTCCATACAGTAAATTGCGAGATACATTGTAATTTGGACGTAAAATGACCACCTTGTAAGCTAGGCGCAAACGTTAATTTTTCAATGTTCTATTTCTTATTATGCACGAATTATTCAGGCAGCAGAGTTCCAAACGAACATGTAGTGAACGACGGTAATTCAGAACCAGTCCTGTAAGTCCGTCGTTTGTCACCGGGTTGCCAAACACTTTTCAGACAGCATTTTATATATGACTGTTTCTGTAATGGGAGTTCAGCGGCTTCCTTCCTTTAGCCATTGCCTTATGACGCGGCTAAAACATCTGAAGTGAAACGTCTATTGATTCAAATTACTAATGGGTAGTACTTTGATAACAGTGGAAGAAATACTGTAACAAACTTATTACTTAAGCAACTGTAACTTATGGAACTTGTGTAATGACTGTAATTTCAGTTGCGTAGCAGATGGTAATTCGCATAAGCAGTTATTTGCAGAATTAATATATTTAGTATAAGACTTAATTCTGTGTCTGCTTAGTACTAATCAGACAGGTGCTTCGCGTATTGGACTGAGTAGATTGACGTGTTTCCCTTCGAACGTTAATCGTTTCTGGTTTCATTCCCTACTTGTTACTGTTGGAAACGTGGGGTGGTGTAGCAGTGAAGGCGTTCGTAGTCACACTGCAGTGCATACATACCTTGTGGAGTAGGATTATATGAGCAGAGCCTTATAAGAGCTGCTGGTCATAAGAAGGGAAGACAACACCACAATAAATATATTTAAGTAGTCAGCGCTAGATGAAGTGCACCAACACATACGTCATGCAAAGCCATTGACACCGCATGATGCCGCTTCATTCTTTGAGCACCCATACCAGTCCGATTACACAGCTGTCACTGTCATCTGCTAGCGATCCTTACAACATAACTGCTGCTGATGCTTTCCAAGAAACATGAAAAGCGCCTTACAGATGAGAATTTACGTTTTCAGTGTGCCTCGATTCTTGCATCTGATCTTAATAAATTCCCGGCAGTTTCACACTGACGGGCTCTTTTGGCTATGATATTATACATATGGGAACTGTCTAAGCGTGATTACTGGACCACTCGACTTCTGTGAGTAGTACTCCATCCCAGGATGAGTATGATTCAGAAAGCGACGTTAGTGTGATTTGCAGTCCATCTCTTGTCGACTTACTCAAAGCTGCCCAGATGATCTGAAAACTGTGTTGCCGCATGCATGAATTCAGTGAAGTGTTGTGGTGACTGTGAGTCAGTGCTGAATGCACACGTATGCAAAAATGCTCACTGCAGTAAAGGGCAGGGGGGGGGGGGGGTGGAGGCGGGTGCGGTACTCTCGATCCTTATTGCCCCCATACCATAATGAGTGCACTAACACAAGGTTCATTCACAAGAAAAACTCGATGTCCGCAAATACATAAATCGGAATTAGTGAGCGGTTGTTATGCATGAAAGAAAAGAAACTCTTGGGTTTCCTAATGTTTCCAATCAGGACTGCTGGCCGTGCCGTTCTAGGCGCGTCAGTCTGGAACCGAGTGACCGCTATGGCCGCAGCTTCGAATCCTGTCTCGGGCATGGATGTGTGTGATGTCCTTAGGTTAGTTAGGTTTAAGTAGTTCTAAGTTCTAGGGGACTGATGACCTCAGAAGTTAAGTCCCATAGTGCTCAGAGCCATTTGAACCATTTTTTGCAATTGGAATATGGTATCGTATTATGCTTGACGACCCTAAAACGTCTATTTTGTCCCTTCATACTAAAATAAATTCTGTGATACGAGAGAAGGAAATGAATTGTATGCTTCACAGGAAACTTTTTACTTGCACACTACTATTGAGTGCAGAAAAGCTCTTTCTTTGTGTGTGTGTTACTAAATTCTGATGTTACCTCATCTTACTCTGCGAGTATATTCTGATGACTAATGATATGATACTGGTTCCACATGCTACATCGAATTTGGGAATAGAGTTTCGCTTTGGATAGGCGAAGAATGTGATATAGTGTTGTCGGGACACTGCGTTCACGGCCAAAACGATGTGTTCCTGTTTGTATCTGAACACGTGCTGAAGTGCCAGTCGATGAGTCAACACAAACAAATTAGGCATTGTTTATCGCTGCACTTTTCGCATTTCTCGATATCCACAGTGCGCTGTCTTTGCTAAATATATTACAGACGTAATACAAAATGGTTCAAATGGCTCTGAGCACTATGCGACTTAACTTCTGAGGTGATCAGTCCCCTAGAACTTAGAACTAATTAAACCTAACTAACCTAAGGACATCACACACATCCATGCCCGAGACAGGATTCGAACCTGAGACCGTAGCGGTCGCTCGGTAGCAGACTGTAGCGCCTAGACGTAATACAGCTCTCAGGAATTTAGTAGGCGTAATGTGCAGGGCACAGGTTAGGGAAAATATTAATTTTGTAGCAAACAAATCACAGTGATTCTTACTGTCATTTTTATTGTCTCAGTAATTTTGCCTCATAATATTTGTGCAATATTGTACCTGGCCTATTTTCCTTCTCATTAAATACCTGATAAACCAATAATTTTTATTGAATAAATTTATGTTCCTCCTGTCAGCAGTAAATGGTTTTCTGTTTAAGTGAGGGTGCTGATAACGTTGCTGCAGGCACTCTAAACCCACAGAATGCAATCAGTGCATTACACCACATTTGTTTCATTCATCATGGCAGCACACTGGAATCACGAGGCTAGAGTTCGAATTGTCACACTGATCGAGGTGGGGAGTTAATGCCTGTCCAAGCGGGTGAGAGAAACGGCGTACCAAAAGTGACAACGAGGCGTTTGTGGAGAGATGTCGTCACTGGCCGCATGCGGCGTAAAGGTCGATTCCCGCTGTAGGACCGATTCCCAGTAAAGTCGTCAGCCCAACGCGCGGCAACGGCAGCGGCAGCGGCAAGCGTTTTATAAGCCCGGTCCCCACTAGGGCGTCAACACCGCGCGTCACTGGCGTGGTTGTCATGGAAACGCTATCAACGACGCGACACAGCAGGGTCTGCGTCTCGGTTTGCCCATGTCGAACCGCTGCCGCTGCCACATGCCACGCTCCAGGTCCGGGCCGCCAATCACAGAACGCGCTGAGCGTGACGTCAAGGACGGAACCCAAGGCCACACGAACTTCCGACGAATTGCTGACGCGGACGCGGTGGCAGCTATGAAATGATTATTATCCGATTTCAAGGAAACTATTCGGTGGAAAAATTTGATTCTTGTGTATATTATAGCCTGATATCTTCTCTCGATAAAGGGCCGAATTTCTTTTCGTTATTCGTCGTGGTTACTTGCTGTAAACCATTACACGAAATTTTAATGAGTGTGCAGAGGTAAAATCGCATTGTGTGGACTTTGTATACAGTTCATTTTAAGTAATACACTATTGCGTATGAAATCCAGTCAACATATCGAAATTGTTTTTAAAGCTGAGAGCAGAACAATAGGTATCATCGTTCTCGAGATATTGAATGATATGTCGGCAGATGGACTGTGCGGTGACCGCTGCTCGTGGCAAACCATGTGATTGTATGAACCGCAAATTTCGTAAACGGTTCAAGAAATCGAAATGTATTTCTTTGCAAATGATAGCTTATAAAAAGCCATGTATTTCCTCGCATGATAAATATCCAAAATCTATTTATCTACTGAGATATGAAAGTAACTACAGTTTTTCAGAATGAGTAGATAAATTTTTTTAAACATCATTTAATAGCCTATGCAATGAGAATTAGTGACATGGAATACGTTAATATTTACAATATTCTTTATAGACCAGTCATAATAACTGCTTTCACGGTTACCACTTTAGGCATTATAATCCAACTGCCGATTCCATATTTGGTTGCCAAAATACCGTATTTATTTGTTGTTTCAACCTGCTTTCCTTGACAAAAACGGTAATTGAAAGTAGTTTCATACAACGTTCGTGCATCCTATAATATGCCTGAGAATGGTCACATGATATCTGAAGTCAGCAGAAAAGCCTCCACTGCACTAAAAACGTATGCCAGCATATGTAAAAGTGTATTACAATACATTTGCCACTGATGACATCTACACAGTTTGAGAAATGCCAGTGCATTTTTAAGTCATTGATAACATATAACCAGTCAGTGGTTATTGTTTCATGAAGGAAAATGCTACAAATGCTACAAATGACAGAGTGGCCATAACAGTAATTAAACTTCGTCATTTTCCGACAGTCGCCATAAGATTACTGCATTCAAGTTGTAACTTTTTCCTAACTTAAGACTGTTTGCAGAGATTAATAAAGTATACACAAATACATCGCTGAAGATTAGATACGAGGACTGTGTAGCTAAAGAAGAGGTACGGAATTAAATAAAGGAGGAAGAGGAAATTATGGCTTAACTTGACTACAAGAGGGGTTAGTTGACAGGTCATATTATGAGACGCTAAACAATCGTCAGTTTGGTAATGGAGGCTAAATGGTAGAGTGAGACCAAGGCTTACCAACGGTAAGCAGATTAGAATGGATGTAGGATGCAGTAGATATACAGAGATGAAGAGGCCTGCCAAAGATAGACTACTGTGGAACACTGTATCAACATACAGACGAATTGTATTTCTTGCTAATGCAGCCCAAACGCAAATAACATCATTCTTGAGATCTTGGATATTCGGGAATCCAGCCGGATGTTCGCGTCGTTCTCGCACGATATTTCAACAGCGTACCTCGCTGTCTTCTTCAGGTGCTACCTGAGACTGCTCCTTGGGTCGATCGAGTCCAGTATTTATGCCTGGGAGAAGCTGGGAGTTCGCTAATCGGTCCGCGCCGAGTCGAGTGTTCCATCTGTGGTCCGCGCCCACCAGACTCGGCTCCAACGCCCAGCTCCTCCCAGGCATAAATACTGCACTCGATCGACCCAAGGACCAGTCTCAGGTAGCACCTGAAGAAGACAGCGAGGTACACTGTTGAAATATCGTGCGAGAACGACGCGAACATCCGGCTGGATTCCCGAATATCCAAGATGTCAACAGATCGCCGGGAAAGCATGAGGAATTACAACATCATTCTTCATTAGATAGGTCAGTTGCGTATTTATTGCCAGAATATTTGTTTAATGTAGCCTCTAGCACAGATCAAATGCGCCGGCGTTTCAGTGGGTCCTGCCCCGTACCCCAGTGGCTGTCCGTCATTTGCTACCGCTAGCGTCTGCCACTTCCACAAGGGAACGCCAATTCCGTGAGCCACCGCGTCAAAGCGGAAAATGTTTGCCACTGCCGTTGCCACATACCGCACTGCAGCACTGTAGTGGAGACCGGCCTTTCCTCTTGATGCGGTGGCTCGCAGAAATGGTGTTTCCATCTCGAAGTGGCAGACGCTAGCAGTAGCCAATGATAGACTGCCACTGAGCTATGGGGCGGACCCCACCGAGACACCTGGTACGTTTGATTAACTGTACTGTGAACCTACATAAAGGAAAGATGAAGTTGGGTGAAGACACACCAATTTTTTTATTTTCTTTATTGTGTACACTTTCACATATTTCATTATTCATGTTTTCTTATTTCACCATAAACAAATTTTATGACTACCACCCACGATTGTTCACTACCTCATTTAGAAAACCGATCGCCCCAGAGTAGAAACTTATTGTTACTTCCATAAAAGCTTTTAGTATTACAAATTGCAGTACCTAAACGCTGTTTACTATAATGACAGTACAAACCTGTTATCCGACAGTCATTTTTTTTATAATTAAAAATGTCTGACAGTTATCCTCAATGTTCTCTATGTTAAGATTATATATTTTAACCACTGTGTGAGTGTTAGCTATTGAAATTACCAATGAAGTAGTATCACAACACTCAGCTCCCTCTCTAAACTGCCATTAACATTAGCATTACCAAGATAGACGTAACGCTAACACTCATACCACGGTGATACAAGTTTACATGCCTACCTACACCACTAATGATGAACAGATTGAAACAATGTGCACGACAAAAGAGGCTACTGAGATAGTTAAGCGAGACAAACATTTAAAATGTGATGAGAGACTGGAATATATTTCCAAGTATAGGAAGAGAAAATAGTAAGAAAACATAGGCTTGGGGGAAGGGACAAAAGGGGAAGCCACCTGAGAGAATTCTGCACAGACCATAATGTAATCATCGCCAGCACTTTGCTTAAGAATCATGAAATAATAATACATATTTGGAACAGAGTTTTCGAAACCATATTTTAAAATGTAAGCCATTTCCCGGCGCAGACGCATACCGACGATAATTTATTGGTTATGAACTGCAGTTCACCACTAACGTGACAGTAAACGGTAGCAGATTAAGAACATGGAACCTGAATAAGTTAAGGCGCAAAGTTTTTCCACAGTCTTAAAGGTACCATAATGCAACGACTGAACGAAACAGAGGAAGGAATCCATTAGAATACGAATGGATATCTTTGAGAGAAGAAGTGGCGAAAGCAGCAGACGATGTAAATGGGAAAAAGGTACAGTAGAAATCCTTGGATAAAACATGATATATTTAATTTAATTGACAGGAGAAAATATAAAATGCAGCAAATAAAGCAGATGTCTAAAAATGACGATGATATAGGGTCCAAAATCGCAATAGCCGACATTAAATAAGAAAGAAGAAAGGAAACTATGATCAGAGGAGAAGCAGCCGTCTCATTTGAGAAGCCAGAATTAAGAAAATAAGAGAAGACTAGAAGCTGGAAGGAACATGTAGAGAGGTGGTGGGGAGGGGCTATACAAACTAACATGAGCACAATGTTAGATTCCTGTGAAATGTCTGAACACAAGAGACAGTACTGATCCTATCACTTAGCTAAGTAGATAGACTGAAGAAACGCAAGCCTGCGTTATAGCATTTGCATAGTTAGAGAAAGGTTTTGACAATATTTACTGAAAGACACTCTTTGAGGCTCTGGAGGTATCAGTGATAAAACACAGGGACACAAGATTATCTACAACTTGTACAGAAACCAAACTGCAGTTCTAAGACTTCACTCACTTGAAAGGGAAGCAGTAATTGAGAAGGCAGAAGTAGGGAGAATATAAAATACAGACTATCAATAGCAAGAAAAGCGTTTCTGAAAAAGAAATTTGTTCACAATGAATATAAAAAACAAATGAAAAGAGCGTATGTCATCGTTGGCTGGGAGTCCCCATCCGGGGAAGTTCGGCCACCAATTATGAGTCCTCATTTCAGTCAATGGCGACCTTATTTCAGTCAATGGAACATTGGGCGACTTGCCAATGGATAGGGCAGGGGTCGACACCCGAGGCCTGGTCATCCCACTGCCATGCCTAGGCAACATGTTCTAGGATCGAATGATCAGGGAGAGGATGTAGTGGGATTGTCTATGTTGTTTTATTTATATTTTTGTTCAATTCTTACAATTATAAAATTTCTTTTTTAATTTTTATTTTTTAAATTGTATTTATTGATTAATTTTGGTTTCATTAAAAAATGATCCTACAACTGCTGTAGCCGAGCATCCGAGTCGTCTTCTCGTCTTTTTGGGAGGGGATCCCCCTATCCCGTCTGTAGAGGATCAATATGCTCCAGGATTCTTCTTAATTTTAAGCGTCTCATACCCGGAACGCCCCAGTGAGCAGGAGGATCCACAAATAATGAACCTAAATAATTTTCGAAACAGGTTCTGTATTTCAGGTGGCGGCTGAAAACCGCATGTGTCATCATCAGTAGGGACCAAAAGTCGAGTGTGCCTTTGTGAGCATCGCAAAATATGTAATAAAGGGCCATGCCTTTTAGCCAGTTGACGGCGTTCGTCCTGGTCGATGGAAAGTATACACTGTTGGGGCGCAATATATCATCAGGGGAGATAGACTCCGGCAATCGTCGCAAGAGTAATGCCAGCATGCGCTGCGTCAGTATCCAGTGCATGCTGGTCGTGGCACAAGTCAGGCTGTGTGCATCAGAGTCAATAACTGAGCATGTCAGACCCAAAGGGTTGTTCATCAGATGAATGGAATGTAGCCTCTGACGAATAACGAACTTACGTACCTCAATGAACACATCGTCTTAGGAAGAAAAGGAGTGTGTACTGCTTGCCACACCATGTTCCAGGCAACTTCGGGATGTCTGTGTTTGACCGTATTGCTGTGTTGCTGCTGTTGATAGAGGCGATAATAGTCTTTCGTGCTGGGAATCAATGTCGTCGGAAGGTCTGACTGTCAGTAGCTGAGGTCAATAAAGAACTCTCTGGTGTGGGCGAGTGCCAATGAAATTTTTCCTACAGAAAGTGGGGGATGCAGAGAGTGTGATGCCGCTTAAGCTATCAGGGTGCCCCTCCTAGTGGCGTGGGCAGCGGTCCACGTGCGAAGCATAGTGTTGAGATAAAGCGATCACGTACAGTTATAGACATGAATTAAACCAATACCGCCCACCTGTTGCGGCAGCGTCAGGGTGGCGTATCAGACTTTAAAAACAAGGCCGGCCCTCACGAAATGTCCATATGCTGCTTGATATCTGTTGGCCATCGGAGCCGGCAAGGAAAGGACATGCGCAAAGTAGTTCAGTTTGGAGACAAGATAGGTGTTGACATAACGTGTTCTGATGAGCATATCTATGCGACACAATTTGGTGTCTTGTATCAGAGCATGTGTCTGGTGTAGGAGCCAGTGGTATGTAGCCACCGCTGGGCAATGAACACTGCTATAGAACTGCACTCCTCAACATTTGAGTATGGGCACCTTGTAAAAGGGCACCGCCATTGCGTGGGAAAGCCCCCTCCAACATCCATGTATTTTCTCTTCTTCACGTTGATGATGTTCTCAGCCACTGCAGTGCCATAGGCATCTCATCCTCTGATCTGGCCAGGAACACCACATCATTGGCCAATGCACCACAACGAAAGGTCATGTCCCTCAAGGAAACGCCTGTTAATCGCTGCCATGACCACGTAAAGCTGGTTCAAGCACTGCCGCAAGTATTATACCCAAGGGGCACCCTTGTTGCACTGACCATCCAACAACAATGTGACCAGACTGGTAACTGTTGACCACCATGTGGGAGTGCGCTCTGTGGACGAGTTGAAGGACAACCTGTGCAGACTCTGGAGAGAGGCCCATGTGTTTCAAAACTGTGCGTAGGATGCTGTGGTCGATGTGGTCGAATGCATGGTCAAAATCGACTTCGACAAGGGCGCCTCGTATTTTGCAGGCTGCCATCAAAGCAATAACGTCGTGGTATGCTCCTAATGCTGTAGAATGTTGCTGACACCACCTAGACATGTCTGGTCGGTGTGGATAGCTTTCCTGACAGCAGTGTGGAGACGCATGTAGATGATGCCAGCGAAGATGTCGTAGTTGCTGTTGAGGAATGTGAGTGGGTTAAAGTCCTATCACCTACAACCACCATTTGGTTTCGATAGTGGGATCAAGATGCTGTCTGTGAATTCTGTGGGAACAGTGAAATCAGTGCAGATCAGTTCTTGAAACATTTGGAGCCACTTGTCACCCATAAGGTCATAAAAAGTGCGGTAGAATTCCACGGGCAAACCGTCTGGCCCAGGCGATTTGTTCGGTGCCTCACACGCCAAGGCCGATAACAGCTCATCGGATGTAATGGGCAACAGCAGAGTATCATCCGATACCACTTCCCTAGGGGCGGGAAAATCATGCAACACCTCGTCATAGTCACGTATGTTTCGCGGATCTTCCATGTACAAGGTCCCATAGAGTCGGGCAAACGTGTGCGCCATGTCCGTTTGCGTCACTGAGTGGCCGCTCTCCTCTGTGTTTACTGCTGTAATGAGCTGACGTTCGTGGTGGTGCCTCTCATGCACAGTGTGATAGACTGATGCCATTTCGTTGGGAATGCAGTCTTGCACTTGCGCACGTATGCTGGCATCTTCTAGTTGCTCTGCCCTGATGCGAAGTGGTTGAGCTTTGATGCGTTGTACAGACATCTGACGTTCGGGAGATGGCGGTTGTGTCGCCAGCTCACATAACATTGTATAGTAAAATTCCGATGTCATCGTTTGCCAGTTCGATCTGTCTCGCCAGTAGGCCATCAGGATCTTGCGGATTGCAGGTTTGACACATCCCATCCACCACAGAAACGTGGAAGCATACATGGGCAGGCACCTGAAACAACGACGCCACATGTCAGTGACTGCTTACCAACACATTTCCTCGTGAAAGAGGGTAACGTACAGTGTCCACGGGCCTCTGCTGTGTCTTGTGAGTTGTTGGGGTAAGGTGATAGTGTACATATAAGCGAGATGCTCCGTGAAGTTCTGCATCACAGGTTGCTGTGCAGAGGGCATGCAAGACTTATAACCGGTCCAGACGACTGGCAGAGCAGCCGGTAAAGTGCGATGGTTCCCATGATGTAACAGCCATGTGTCGTGGAATGGGAGGTCACGTACCAGTGCTTGTAGAACCAGGCATGGGATGTAATGTGGTATCTGGTCCTCGGGCCCCAAAACTCTGTTAAAATCGCCACCCACTGTGTACCGGTCCATATTTCCTTGCAAAAGTGGGGCTACCTCCTCCGAATAGAAGACATGCCTGTCACTGCAGTGCGAAGAGCGGAGGGAGCATAGACATTAACGAGGCAGACTGCGCCAAGTGTGAGAATGATGCCTCACCTGTTTGACAACTAGTGTGTTATGTCCATCGCTTCCATGCCATCTCGGAGAAGGATGGCCGCTCCTCCTGCGCCATCACCAGAGGATAGGCTGTAGGTGGTCTAGCCATGTGGGTCTAAACGCAGCTCGGGATATCCTGGAGAAGGGCAATGTCCAAGTCTGCCGCTCTGGTCATGTCATGTAACATTCGGGTCTTGACAGTGGAGTGGACACCATTGATATTGACTGTTAACACATGGTATGACTGAGACATATCCAGTGGTGCAAGCCCACAGTGAGCTCACACACCACACATCCATCAAGCAGCATGATGTACACTACTGGCTATTAAAATTGCTACACCACGAAGATAATGTACTACAGGCACAAAAATTAACCAACAGGAAGAAGATGCTATGATATGCAAATGATTAGCTTGTCAGAGCATTCACACAAGGTTGGCGCCGGTGGCGACACCTACAACGTGCTGACATGAGGAAAGTTTCCAACCAATTTCTCATACACAAACTGCAGTTGATCGACGTTGCCCGGTGAAACGTTACTGTGATGCCTCATGTAAGGAGGAGAAATGCATTCCATCATGTTTCCTACTTTGATAAAGGTCGGATTGTAGCCTATCGCGATTGCGGTTTATCGTATCGCGACATTGCTGCTCGCATTGGTCGAGATCCAATGACCTTTAGCAGAATATGGAATCGGTGTGATCAGGAGGGTAATATGGAACACCGTGCTATATCCCAATGGCCTCATATCACTAGCAGTCGAGATGACAGGCATCTTATCCACATGGCTGTAACTGATTGAGCAGCCATGTCTCGATTCCTGAGTCAACAGATGGGGACGTTTGCAAGACAACAACCATCTACACGAACTGTTCGATGACGTTGGTAGCAGCATGGACTATCAGCTCGGAGACTATGGCTGTGGTTACCCTTGACGCTGCATCAAAAACAGGAGTGCCTGCGACAGTGTACTGAATGACGAACATCAGTGCATGAATGGCAAAACGTCATTTTTTCAGATGAATCACGTCTCGGTCACCTCTTGTTCGCATTGACGGCACTTTGAACAGTGGACGTTACATTTCAGATGTGTTACGACCCTTGGCTCTACCCTTCATTCGATCCCTGCTGAACCCTACATTTCAGCAGGATAATGCACGACCGCATGTTTCAGGTCCTGTACAGGCCTTTCTGGATACAGAAAACGTTCGACTGCTGCCCTGGCCAGCACTTTCTCCAGATCTATCACCAACTAAAAGCGTCTGGTCAATGGTGGCCGAGCAACTGGCTCGTCACAATACGCCAGTTACTACTCTTGATGAACTGTGGTATCGTCTCGAAGCTGCATGGGAAGCTGTACCTGTACATGCCATCCAAGCTCTGACTCAATGCCCAGGCATATCAAGGCCGTTATTTCGACCAGAGGTTGTTGTTCTGGATACTGATTTCTGAGGATCTATGCACCCAAATTGCGTGAAAATGTAATCACATGTTAGTTCTAGTATAATATACTTGTCCAATGAATACGTGTTTATCTTCTGCATTTCTTCTTGGTATAGCAATCTTAATGGCCAGGAGTGTAAATTACTGTGGCATATGATCCTCTGATTGCCAGAGCCCTCTGGCCTCAATGCCTGCCATGGGTTCTGGAGGAGGTATAGATGTGTGCTGTGCATCATCAGCCTCCAACTCGTCTGCATGATCACCAAGATAGGACTGGGAGGTCAGTGGTGGATGACTACTTTCACAGAAGCCCACATTTTGGGAGTCGACCCGATGCACCACATTTTCAGGGCCATCAGATGTAGGAGAGTGTTCCTTATCATCAGGGTGTTCTGGTGAACGAGGCCACTGGAATCCATTGCAACTGTAGGCGCATCAATGGAGTCTATGTCTTCCGCCATTCTCACAACCCTGCCCCATTCTTCATCTGACCAAAGCCTCTTCTTGTGTCGCTTGGGTGATTTTTGATTGCGGGTTCGAGACTCAACATCCACTGGAGCGTGGGGCTTGACACGGTATCGGTCATGTGGCAACCAGGTGAGAGGAAACGCAGATGTCCGCCAAGAACTCTATTAACTGTAAGTAATCACTTTGTAAGTAGGCTGTTCAGGTTTTTTTATTGGTAACGCCGCCGCCACGTAGCGCTCTGTATGAAAATAACTGGATGTGCCGTGTGCAGTCTGTGGCTGATTTGCATTGTTGTCTGCCATTGTAGTGTTGGGCAGCGGCAGCTGGATGCTAACAGCGCGTAGCGTTGCGCAGTTGGAGGTGAGCCGCGAGCAGTGGTGAACGTGGGGAGAGAGATGGCGGAGTTTTGAAATTTGTAAGACTGGATGTCATGAACTGCTATATATATTATGGCTATTAAGGTAAATACATTGTTTGTTCTGTATTAAAATCTTTCATTTGCTAACTATGCCTATCAGTAGTTAGTGCCTTCAGTAGTTTGAATCTTTTATTTAGCTGGCAGTATTGGCGCTCGCTGTATTGCAGTAGCTTGAGTAACGAAGATTTTTGTGAGGTAAGTGATTTGTGAAAGGTATAGATTAATGTTAGTCAGAGCCATTCTTTTTAGGGATTTTTGAAAGTCAGATTGCGTTGCGCTACAAATATTATGTGTCCATGTGTGGCAAGCACAAGGAGCCCTAGCTAATATGGTATTTGCTTATACAACTTTACACATTGGTACCATATTTCTCTAACACAGAATTACACAGCTTTGTGATCATTTAACTGAGAGAGACAAATATTTACTTTACTACATCAGCGACAGATGTTTACGTAATTACATGGTTGGATAACTTCACACTTATGAAATTGTATTTTGTCTGTACTTTGTGAAATGTTCATATTTTCTCGGAATCATTGTGATACTATGATAGCTTTGAATGATGTATTTGGTATGGGATCATGATTTTTAAAGTACGTTTGAGGCAGATGACGCTTTTGACATGAGCAGAGAATTTTTTTTAGGTTTTGAAATTATTGGAGGAAGCTACAACGATTTTGAGAATTTGACTGAGGTGTTATGATGTTATTATTACGATGACTGTGTATTATGCTGTTGCGGTATGTTTATGATCAATAAGCTGTTGCTATATGAGTTATTTGATTATGCTACATATCTGTTATGATGAAATATTGAAGAAGTGTCGACGAATAAGGTAAGGAATAGTGAGTAGTGGTTAGGAACTCTGACTTGTGAAAAAGGGTGTTGGAAACCGAGAATCGTACTTTAAGAGTTATGAAATGTATGTAAATGCGTGAATGTATTACAATGCCGACGAAAATTTTTTGGGCAATGTTATATCAATAGGATTTTGTTTCTACAGATTTGTAACGCAAATTCTTGACCTGTGAAATATTTTTATATGAGACTGCCACTATAGCGGAAACTGGTGTCATAAATATTTCGGTAAGACAGTTAAGTGACCACCTGCACGTAATACGTCGTGGGCACCCAGCTGTGCGACATCCACCTGACAAAAGAAAGCCATTAGGTGAAAAAAAGAGGCCATTATCCACGCTATTGACATTCCTTTGTAGAAAGCATCGCAAAAACGACACGCTCATTACTTGGAAAAGATACTTATTTACATCTGCACACCTGATAATGACAAGCGTCTTTCTACGAGAGTTGAGAGAATTTGTACTAACTTATGAAATGTCACATGACTATTGAATGATATTTTTATGCTTTGCCTTTCATAGTTGCTTATTTCATTTGATATCTGGTTTCCAGCTGTGTTGCAGCATTGGTTTTATAAAATAAAATTAAATGCATTTGCTACTGTGAACACTTTCTGTCAACAGATCTATTAAATAATCATTTTATGATCCACGTTCTTCGAAAAAGGAGCACTTCGAAAGGAAATAACAATAAGAATAGATTAATAACAGTCACTACACACTTAATTTTCTTTTCAACTACTTGGCAATTTTTTATAGAATTAGCTTTTGTGGTGCACCACTTTAATTATATAGACATTAAGATGTAAATAGACATCTCCCTTATCTGCATTGTTGTCTTTAGTGTACTATTTTTTCTGCTTGAGCTTTGTCATGTTTAGATATAAGTTATTGCATTTGCTGCTGCTGTTTGCCAGGCATAGTGTTACTGAATTTCACTTTGTATTACTCTGTTAAGCCAGTTTTACTACTGATTTATTTTTCTTGTTGCTGTTCATTGCTTCATATCAGTTGTAATGTTGCATTTGCTTTGCTAAGTCCTATATTGCTGCCTTTCTTTGCCAATTTGCATTTTTTTGTCATTGCTGTTTGTGTTAATTGTTTTGTGCTGCTGCATTGCGTCGTCCCTTAGTTTAGCATCTGAGCTCAGTAGGTTTAAGTTAGCTTAAGAGGGGGTAGACTATATAAGAAACTAACTATGATGGATTGAAAGAAAAGCACTGAGAAGCTATAAAAAATGGTTTGGCCAAAAAAGTAGTGTACAATGGAGAAAAACTATTTTTGGAAGAGGATGTGAACAGAATACAGAAAGCATGCTTGGATAGGATTTTTTTTTTTTTGCTGAAGTAAATGTTGAAATGTTGAAATAAGAGGGACGATCTATGGAATAAAGTTTTGGGTTGGACTGCAGTACCAAATGCTACCCTGAAAACAAACCCTATCCCTTCCTTTTGTGTTATCCCACTATGTGTTTGTGTACCATTGTGTATTTATTTTCTTCTTGTCTCTGTGTACTGTTTCATAGAATTTTTTCTCTTCTAATACTAAGCTACATTCACTATGATGAGCAATACTGTTATCCTCAAATATAATTTGCGTTAATAACATGTTATTTACTTTGTAAAGAAGTTAGACATTATTAATTCGGTTTTGTTTAAATGCTCATGTCTGAAGTTGATGTTTCAAAAGTTATTCTGATCTTTTATGTATGTAATTATGTCGTAATTTATGTAACACTGATGAATTTGTTATTTAGATTCTTTTGTAAAGCCTGTATTACTGCAAATGTTATCTGTACTATTATGTTCTTTAATGATATATTTTGTACTTTTGTTATTGTATTCTCATGTTATAAAATTGTAATTGAGACCATTTCATCAAATTAAGTAACTTGTAAATTACATTTCACTGCACACATTTCTGTTGGTCATAGTACATGGACAATATGTGAGAAGTAGGGACTGATAGTGTTTGCACATGTGTTAATAATTCAGCAAGGGACTGGATAACAGCATTGCTGGTTCTAAGGACATTTCAAACAAATTCTTTGTGAGTGGACAAGTGGTGGTTTATGGATTTGCTATATTGTCCACAAGACTCTTCGATGGTGATTGTGCACCTACACAGTCGCAACAGTTGGCTGCTAGCCATCTCTACAAGGACTACAGTGAGTCTACACCTTTGATCATACATCAATACCATTATTTCTACAAGGACTGCAGTGGGTCTGCACCTCTGGTGGCCCACCAATACCGTAATCTCTACCAGGACTACAGTTGGTCTGTTCTGTGATGACCTACCTACCAATATCCTTCAACTTCGACTGACTCTGCTGTGCGTTTGGTCTGTTGTGGCCCATTACCTGTCTGCATGTCAAGAGTCAGCACTGTCTTTCTGTTGGAAGGACAACACTACTTCTTCAAGACTGCATGGAAATCCACTACTTCCATGTGCATTTTCTTTTACAGCTCAGACATTGAGAAAAAAACACTGCAATTTTACTGTGATGAACGATCAGGACTGTCTTTATGGACTGTGAGAAAATTTTAGCTTTTGACCAGCATTGTATCGATAAGTGTGTGCATTTCATTTCTTTGTTATTGTAATTATGAAAAAATTTTTCAAATCTGTATTGGCCACTGCCCAAAACAATTTGTAAATTTTTTGTAGGGAGCATGGGGGCTATGTAAGTAGGCTGTTTAGGTTTTTTTATTGGTAACGCCGCCGCCACGTAGCGCTCTGTATGAAAATCACTACTGGCTGTGCTGTGTGCAGTCAATGTATGGTTGGCATTGTTGTAATACTCGCCATTGTAGTGTTGGGCGGCTGGATGTTAACAGCGCGTAGCGTTGCGCAGTTGGAGGTGAGCCGGCAGCAGTGGTGGACGTGGGGAGAGAGATGGCAGAGTTTTGAAATTTGTAAGACTGGATGTCATGAACTGCTATATATATTATGACTATTAAGGTAAATACATTGTTTGTTCTGTATTAAAATCTTTCATTTTCTAGCCATGCCTATCAGTAGTTAGTGCCTTCAGTAGTTTGAATCTTTTATTTAGTTGGCAGTAGTGGCGCTCGCTGTATTGCAGTAGCTTGAGTAACGAAGGTTTTTATGAGGTAAGTGATTTGTGAAAGGTATAGGTTAATGTTAGTCAGAGCCATTCTTTTTAGGGATTTTTGAAAGTCAGGTTGCGTTGCCCTAAAAATATTGTGTGTCAGCTTAAGTACAGTGATGCACAATTTTTCTAAGGGGACGTTTCAACTTATTCACGTAAAAAAATAAGATGGGAACTGTTTTGTCACCTGCAAGTATGACACATCAAAACAAAATTGAATCATTCTAGAGTCCAACGAAGATGGCTTAAAGTAAAAGGCGAAATGCGTCTTGAACAAATAAAATACACTACATCAAGAGCGTTTGTTACTTACCAAAGGAAATAATCAAAAGCTTTAGATTCTTAGCAAATTACATCTTATGACATACCAGCAAATTTGTTTCCGTTTAACTACTGTAGTTCAATATAGAATATTGTAAATATTAACATGTTTCATATCACTGTAATTCTCATTTCACATGCTGTTAAATGCTGTTAAAAAAATTCGTCGATCCATTCAGAAAAACTGTAGTTACTTTCACATTTCGGTAGATAAACAGATTTTGGATATTTATCATGCAACGAAATACGTTATTCTTTACAAGTTATCATTTGCAAATAAACCACGTATCGATTTCTTGAACCGTTTACGAAATTTGTGGCCGATACAGTCACATGGTTTATGATGAGTAGGGCGAAGTATCGGCCGCATCGCGAGCGACTCGCGCACAGCCACCACCGACATATCATTCAATATCTCGAGAACAGTGATACCTATCATTCTGCTCTCAACTTTAAAAACAATTTCGATATGTTGACTAAATTTGCAACAAGCAAATATTAGAAAAGGGGTAAGACAAGGATGTGCTCTCTCTCCTCTTATATTCAATGCTTACATCCAGGAAGCTATAGACCAAGTTCGAGAAACTACTGAGGTGGGGATCAAAATTAATGGGCAGAAGATAGACATGGTACGTTATGCAGATGATATTGCTATAGTCACGGAGACAGAAGAAGATCTAGAGGAAGTCCTCAGAACAACGGAAAAAATTCTATACAATCAGTATGGAATGAGAATAAACAAGAAAAAGACTAAAGTGATGGTATGCAGTACAGGAGCAGAATATGAACCTCCGAGAATTAGAATTGGAAGAGAGGAGCTGGAAGTGATACAGGAATTTACTTACCTGGGAAGCAAAATCACAAGGGATGGTAGAAGCCGGAAAGAAATTGCGACCAGAATACAAAAGGCCGAAATTGCATTTAATTGGAGAAGGAACTTACTCACCAGCAACAACATCAGTCTGAAAATAAGGAAACGCATCATGAAAGGTTTCGTTTGGAGTGTGGCCCTATATGGATGTGAAACTTGGACAGTTGGAAGAGCAGAGAGAAGACGGCTAGAGGCCCTGGAGATGTGGTGCTATAGAAGGATGATGAAGATCAGCTGGACAGACAAAGTAACAAATGAAGAGGTGCTTAGAAGAGTACAGGAAACCAGATCTCTGTGGAGGCACATCCAAAAAAGAAGAGACAAACTTGTAGGGCACATCCTACGACACAACAATATCATTGGAACAATAGCAGAAGCAGTTATTGAGGGAAGGAATCGGCGGGGGCGACCAAGGATATCATACATGCAACAGATCATGAATGACGTTGGATGTAACACATATGTGGAAATGAAGAGGAAAGCAGACAGAAGAGAGATATGCAATAATGTATTGCCTAAAATGAAGTATATGCAAAGTCCACGCAATGCGTTTTTACCTCTGCGCGCTCATTAAAATTTCATGTAATGGTTTACATAAATACGATAGAGCAAGTAACTGCGACGAATAACGGAAAGATATTCAGTCCTTTATCGAGAGAAGATATCAGGCTGTAAGATGCAGCAGAATCAAATTTTTTCACAGAGTAGTTTTCCTGGAATCGGATGATAAGTATTTCATAGCTGCCGCCGCGCCCGCGCCAGCGCTTCAGTGAAAGTTCATATACCGCGGGGTTGTGACCCTGGCGTCATGCTCAACGCGTTCTGTGATTGTCGGCGCGGACCTTTGGCGAGGCACGCAGCATGGGCAAACCGCAACTCAAAGCCGGCTGTGCCGCGCCGCTGACGCCACTTCCATGGCAACGTAGGTCCTGCTGCGCGGCATCCCGAGTGAGAACCGGCCTTAAAAGTGAGAGAAGAGTAACGACCGACATCTGTCTGCTCAGCAACCTACACACACAACTGTTCCTCATTTGACGGTCCATAGGAGAGATTTCTGTTTCCTGGCAATGCGAGAACTGTTGATAGGCAGTGGATATTTATGCTGAAGAGCTGCTATAAAGCAATGTTTGACTATGTATCAGGTGATCAACCACATGGTTTTTTCGGAAGAATACATTGCTTTTGACTGAAGCAGAGTCGAATTATTCTGACAAAAAATATTTTCTTTCATGAGTAATGTCCCAGTTCAGGTGAGCAATCAATAAACTGATAGTATACATTATCATACATGCAAACCTTTTATGTCAAACTGATTTATTTCAGTACAAAACAGCCTTTATAACATCGATACAATATTGTAGTGCCAGAGTTATTCTGATGACAATGCACTGTGGCAACCGCAGCCATTGCTAAATACATCAGATGAATTTGCACTTGCGAATAACGGCTATCGTCAGCCGTAGAATGGTATGACAACAATGAAAATTTGTGCTGGACTGGGATTCGACATATGGAACTTTGGGTCTGGCCATGAGTCATGCAAGGACAGCCAAATGGTAAGGCGACCACTCGCTATAAGAGGGCAATGTAGGTGCGAGTACCAGTCCAGCACAAATTTTAATTGTCGTCATTCTATTCTACAGCCGATGGTAGTCACTATTTGCAATTCCGAATTCATCTGATGTGTTTCTAAAATAGGTATACCTTCTTTTGTACTCACATTTTTATGACGCTGTATTTGTTCAATAAATGTTATCTTTGAATCTTTGAGGGGTTTTATTGACATCAAATGATGTTGATATTACTAGGTGTACAGTCCGCGATGAGAGCAGTTTAGTCTGAGGTATCTTGTGGAAAGAGAAAGAAGTGGACGCTGTTGTGTGGCCGCTTGGGGCTATATCTTGACTTGGGGAACAGGGCCCCTGTGGTAGGTTGAGTCTATTTTCAACACAGAAACCTATGTTAATGTCTGTTTCCTGCAGGTATGGACAGCAAATAACATAAACGTTTATTCTTAGTTCTCAAATAATCATTTATTATTGTTATAATTTTTGTAGTTGCCAACTAGGATCGTGCAGCAACGTCAGTTCCCTTCTTTCTTTGTTGTTGTTTCTAATTTTTTCAAGTATCCCATCATTTTCTCCCATGTTGTCTTTTCCTACTTCTGTCCCTGTTGTTCCTAATTTCATATTTCTTCTGCTTTGAAAGCCTATTAAATTCAATATTAATTCTTAAGCATGTTTATTTCCATTAGTTCCAGTTCTTTGATGTTGTTTCTTTCTAGTTCTTTGCTTACTTCTTAATCCCTGCTATTGTTCAGTTATCCTTCTAGAAGTAATGGAATATTTGTTTCCTTAGCCTGTTCACATTCATTTGGTAGATATGTCCAACAAAGTTTAATCCTCACTTAGCCATTATGTCTGATATTTTGTCTATATTTTTGTAGATCTCCCCATTACCACTCATTTTCCAATCATATATAGTCTGTATTGTATCCACTTTTTTCCAATTATTATTATTATTATTATTGGTGTTATGTCATCTGCAGATCTGGTGCTGTGTATATTCGCACCACTGAGACAGGTATTCAATGTTCATTCTGGTATTAGCATTGCATAAACTTAATGTATGAGAATTTTTACAATGCTCTCATTAGTCATACTTCTCAACTTCCCTAATGCGGTTGCTGCCTGTTATTCCATCAATGGGATTTATTTGTGCAGCATTGTTACAAATGCAGAAGTTCGAACTGTCCAGTGGTTTCTGTATCTCACAAGGAGACCATTAGACCTGTAAATTAGAAATTTTGATAAGTCTTATGTATATTGTAGAGGCACCTATTCTGAGGACATGGCTGGCGGCTTTCCATCCAACGGCTCCTAGTTTTCGAGGAAACCGATTTTGAAGTTTTTTGCGTACCTCCTAGTTGAAAGGTAGTGAGAGTAAACCACTGGCTATAGTTCATGGTCATAATGCGGATGGTATGACTTTAAGTCCTGTCAATGTACTTTTCTTTTCAGTTTCATCATACAGAAAATCATTAAATAGTATATGACATGCAAAATTATTCCAAAATAGTGGTTTTTCACCATATTATTTCATTAATAAAACTTGTACCAGAAACGTTCTTCAAACATGTATTATATATGTGGCATGTATTTACAATTCGAAATATTTTCATAATGTTCGCTTGATTTATGTGGAGGGCAGACTGATCACCACTTTCGGATCAAATCTTTGTAGATGAAAGGAAAGCAGGCACTTTCACTGTAAAAATTATGCCTCGAACAGCTACTTCACTTTGCCAAACCTGTGATATTTATTTTTGCAGGCAAGTTAAGAGATTCACTAAAAGAATTCAAAATCCACCAACTTGCTATAGACTAACAGAGAAATTGTTTCGAGGGAAGATTCCATAAAAATACATCCTTCAATTCTGTCCCAGTTTAGTGTCCTTGCTTTCGCAGTAAGTAATAACAATTTATGGAATTTAAATGAACTTTTTCCCTATATCACTTCTCAAAAATATCTGCGCCTGGAAGGCAGCACCTTTCATTAAATGTGCGTGGTACTCTACGAATTCGTGTTTCAGTTGCTTCTACAAATAAATCCCATCAGAAATTCTGCACTAGTACAGCAACCGATAGTGAGCAGAACATTCTGTAACAAATGAACAACATATCTGAAGAAATATTGCTGTAATGATTGTTTTATTAATGAAATCACTACGTCCAAAATGAGTATTTTTTAATATTTTTGCATGAAATATATTATTTAGTGATATTCAGTAAGATTAAATTGGAAAGAAAGTACATGGGCAAGATTTGAATCGGTACCACCTGCGTGATAACCTCCAACTATAGCCGCTGCACTTCTGTCAGTTGCTTAACACAGATATCGCGGAACTAGTATAGACGGTTTGCAAAATACTTCAACTAGAAACGCTGCTAGATAAGTATTCAGGACAAGTTCCTCCACAACAAACCTAAGACTCATCAAAATTCATGATCTCTCAGCTTTGACTGGACCTGAATTCTCAGTCACAATAAAAAACTTCAATGCAGTGTGTAAATTACAAATACATTCTTTTAAAAAAAGCGACCTTTGAGAGGATATGGAAAACACTTGGTGGAAAACAAACCATCAAGAAACACTTTAAAGGCAGTTATTTGAATCAATTCCAAGACGACTTGGAGAAAACCTTCGCAATGATGGTGGATCCGTTGTCTACAAGAAGTACTCGCTTTCCTAAAAGCCATGCAGTCGCTGTACTAATCAGTCAAGCGTTGCTTTATATCAGCTCTTCGTCTTAAATTCTATTATCTTCCACCTTCCATCATGCAGTTCGTGTATCGCCAGGAAACTGAAACTTCCCTAGTTGTCGGCAACTGAGGAAAGAAATGTCTGTTGTCGAGCAGACATTGGACATGCCTCTCGCTGGACACAACTGCTGTGTGTGTGGTGTGTGAGAGTGTCTGAGAGAGAGAGGGAGAGATTAAAAGACGAGCAACAATAAAAATTGTATTAAATATCACCGTGGACTGTTTTAATGCGTCGGAAACTTACAAAATTAATATTTATCCTCCCATATAAAATCCTGGAAAAGGAAAAAAGAACACATTGACACCGGTGTGTCAGACCCACCATACTTGCTCCGGACACTGCGGGAGGGCTGTACAAGCAATGATCACACGCACGTCACAGCGGACACACCAGGAACCGCGGTGTTGGCCGTCGAATGGCGCTAGCTGCGCAGCATTTGTGCACCGCCGCCGTCAGTGTCAGTCAGTTTGCCGTGGCATACGGAGCTCCATCGCAGTCTTTAACACTGGTAGCATGCCGCGACAGCTTGGACGTGAACCGTATGTGCAGTTGACGGACTTTGAGCGAGGTCGTGTAGTGGGCATGCGGGAGGCCGGGTGGACGTACGTGGGGCGTGAGGTCTCCACAGTACATCGATGTTGTCGCCATTGGTCGGCCGAAGTTGCACGTGCCCGTCGACCTGGGACCGGACCGCAGCGACGCACGGATGCACGCCAAGACCGTAGGATCCTACGCAGTGCCGTAGGGGACCGCACCGCCACTCCCAGCAAATTTGGGACACTGTTGCTCCTGGGGTGTCGGCGAGGACCATTCTCAACCGTCTCCATGATGCTGGGCTACGGTCCCGCACACCGTTAGGCCGTCTTCCGCTCACGCCCCAGCATCGTGCAGCCCGCCTCCAGTGGTGTCGCGACAGGCGTGAATGGAGGGACGAATGGAGACGTGTCATCTTCAGCGATGAGAGTTGCTTCTGCCTTGGTGCCAATGATGGTCGTATGCGTGTTTGGCGCCGTGCAGGTGAGCGCCACAATCAGGACTGCATACGACCGAGGCACACAGATCCAACACCCGGCATCATGGTGTGGAGAGCGATCTCCTACACTGGCCGTACACCTCTGGTGATCGTCGAGGGGACACTGAATAGTGCACGGTACATCCAAACCTGGATCGAACCCATCGTTCTACCATTCCTAGACCGGCAAGGGAACTTGCTGTTCCAACAGGACAATGCATGTCCGCATGTATCCCGTGCCACCCAACGTGCTCTAGAAGGTGTAAGTCAACTGCCCTGGCCAGCAAGATCTCCGGATCTGTCCCCCATTGAGCATGTTTGGGACTGGATGAAGCGTCGTCTCACGCGGTCAGCACATCCAGCACGAACGCTGGTCCAACTGAGGCGCCAGGTGGAAATGGCATGGCAAGCCGTTCCACAGGACTACATCCAGCATCTCTACGATCGTCTCCATGGGAGAATAGCAGCCTGCATTGCTGCGAAAGGTGGATATACACTGTACTAGTGCCGACATTGTGCATGCTCTGTTGCCTGTGTCTAAGTGCCTGTGGTTCTGTCAGTGTGATCATGTGATGTATCTGACCCCAGGAATGTGCCAATAAAGTTTCCCCTTCCTGGGACAACGAATTCACGGTGTTCTTATTTCAATTTCCAGGAGTGTATATCCTGCACATTACATTATGAAATTCGTGGAGAATGTCGCACATTTGTAATATATTTAGAGAAGACAGTGTGCTCTGAATATCGTGACTCGTGACAAGTGCAGCGATAAACAGTGCCCATTGTGTTTATGTTGACTGATCGTCTGACACTCCAGCAAACGCTAAGATACAAACTGGAACACATCGTCTTGGCTGTGATCGCAGTGTGCCAACATCACTATCTGCACATTCTTCACCTAGCCAAAGTGAATCTTTTCTCAAATCCGATGTCTCATGTGGGAGCAGTATCATGTCATTAGCCATCAGAATATTAACGTCTTCCTTATACTAGCCAGTGACTGAAGACTCTCTTCTTACCCCCACACACAAAACGAACTAAAGGGCTTTTCTGCACTCGATAGTAGTACGAAAGTGGACAGCGTTTCTGAGAAGCATACAATTCATTTCCTTCTCTCGTATCACTGCACGTTTCAGTATGAAGTGAGGAAATAAACATTTTAGGGTCATCAAGCACAATATGATACCAGATAGTAATTGCACTCCTGATCGGAAACATAAAACTCAAGAATTTCTTTGCTTTCAAGCATAATTACGGCTCAAAAATTCTTGTTTACGTATTTGCGGAATCGAGTTTTTCTTGTGAATGAACCTTGTGTTAGTGTACTCATTATGGTATGGGGACATGTAAGGATCGAGAGTACCGCAACCCCTTTACTGCAGTGATCATTTTTGCAAATGTATGCATTTAGCACTGACTCACAGTATCCACAACACTTTGCAGAATTCATGCATGCGGGAACACAGTTGTCAGATCATTCAGAGAGCTTTCAATAAGTCGACAAGAGGTGGAATACAAATCCAATTAACGTCATTTTCTGGGTCATAGGCATCCTGGGATGGAGTACTACTCACAGCTGTCGAGGGGTCAAGTAATTACGCTTAGACAATTCCCATACATATGTCATCATAGCCAAAAGGGCCAGTTAGCGTGAAACTGTCGGGAATTTATTAAGATCTGGCACAAGAATCGAGGCACACTGAAAATATAAATCCTCATCTACACTCCTGGAAATTGAAATAAGAACACTGTGAATTCATTGTCCCAGGAAGGGGAAACTTTATTGACACATTCATGGGATCAGATACATCACATGATCACACTGTTAGAACCACAGGCACATAAACACAGTCAACAGAGCATGCACAATGTCGGCACTAGTACAGTGTATATCTACCTTTCGCAGCAATGCAGGGTGCTATTCTCCCATGGAGACGATCATAGAGATGCTGGATGTAGTCCTGTGGAACGGCTTGCCATGCCATTTCCACCTGGCGCCTAAGTTGGACCAGCGTTCGTGCTGGACGAGCAGACCGCGTGAGACGACGCTTCATCCAGTCCCAAACATGCTCAATGGGGGAGAGATCCGGAGATCTTGCTGGCCAGGGCAGTTGACTTACACCTTCTAGAACACGTTGGGTGGCACGGGATACATGCGGACGTGCATTGTCCTGTTGGAACAGCAAGTTCCCTTGCCGGTCTAGGAATGGTAG
The DNA here is from genome assembly GCF_023897955.1 of Schistocerca gregaria. NCBI lineage: Eukaryota > Metazoa > Arthropoda > Insecta > Orthoptera > Acrididae > Schistocerca > Schistocerca gregaria. The sequence goes on from NC_064921.1 coordinate 205,048,412, forward strand.
AACGATGGGTTCGATCCAGGTTTGGATGTACCGTGCACTATTCAGTGTCCCCTAGACGATCACCAGAGGTGTACGGCCAGTGTAGGAGATCGCTCCCCACACCATGATGCTGGGTGTTGGCCCTGTGTGCCTCGGTCATATGCAGTCCTGATTGTGGCGCTCACCTGCACGGCGCCAAACACGCATATGACCATCATTGGCACCAAGGCAGAAGCGACTCTCATCGCTGAAGATGACACGTCTCCATTTGTCCCTCCATTCACGCTTGTCACGACACCACTGGAGGCGGGCTGCACGATGTTGAGGAGTGAGCGGAAGACGGCCTAACGGTGTGTGGGACCGTAGCCCAGCTTCATGGAGACGGTTGCGAATGGTCCTCGCCGATACCCCAGGAGCAACAGCGTCCCTAATTTGCTGGGAAGTGGCGGTGCGGTCCCCTACGGCACTGCGTAGGATCCTACGGTCTTGGCGTGCATCCGTGCGTCGCTGCGGTCTGGTCCCAGGTCGACGGGCACGTGCACCTTCCGCCGACCACTGGCGACAACATCGATGTACTGTGGAGACCTCACGCCCCACGTGTTGAGCAATTCGGCCGTACGTCCACCCGGCCTCCCGCATGCCCACTATACGCCCTCGCTCAAAGTCCGTCAACTGCACATACGGTTCACGTCCACGCTGTCGCGGCATGCTACCAGTGTTAAAGACTGCGATGGAGCTCCGTATGCCACGGCAAACTGGCTGACACTGACGGCGGCGGTGCACAAATGCTGCGCAGCTAGCGCCATTCGACGGCCAACACCGCGGTTCCTGGTGTGTCCGCTGTGACGTGCGTGTGATCATTGCTTGTACAGCCCTCTCGCAGTGTCCGGAGCAAGCATGGTGGGTCTGACACACCGGTGTCAATGTGTTCTTTTTTCCATTTCCAGGAGTGTACAAGGCGCTTTTCACGTTTCTTGGCAAATCAACAGCAGTTATATTGTAACCATCGCCGGTAGATGACAGTGACAACTGTATAATCAGAATGGTTTACAGGTGTTCAGAGAATGAGGCGGCGTCACACGGTCTCAGCGCCTTTGCACGACATTAGTTAATATAGCTCTGTTTGCTTAAATGGAGTTAGTGTGGTGCTGTCTTCCTTTGTTATGAGCAGCAGCTCTAATGAATCTCTGCCTGTATCGTTCTGCTGCACAAGCTGTGCACTGCTGTGTTTTTACGAACACCTTTGCTAGCATACTGCCTCACCAAGTTTCCATCAAGAACAAGCAGATAATGGAACAGCGTTTTAATGGAAACACCTGTCTATTTGCTCAATCCAATATGCAAGGCACCTATCTCATTAGTACTAAGAAGACACAGAATTCTCACCGTAAATACATTTGCAGGTAACTGCAAAGGGAAGTTACTAGCTGCTACACAACTGAAATTACAGTCATTACACAGGTTCTATATGTCACAGTTAAGTAATCAGTTTGCTGCAGTGTTGTTTCCACTGTTATTAAAGTAATGCCAATTTGTTATTTGAATCAACAGACGTTTCACTTCGACACAAGTATTTGACATGTTTTAGCCGCATCACAAGACAATGACTAACGGAAGGATGCCGCATCAGTCCCGTTACATGTGTTATATGATAAAGTTATATATAAATGCTGTCTGAACATGTTTGGCGACCCAGTGACAATCAACGGACTTTAAGAACTGTAGATAAAGTACCGTTGTTCACTAGATGTTTGGAATTTTGCTGCCTGTATAATTGGTGCATAATAAGCAATAGAGCATTGGAAAACAAACGTTTCCGCCTAGCATACAAGGCTGTTATTTTGCGAATAGATTACAATGTGTTTCGCAATTTCTGTAGGAAAAACCTTTTTCTGAATTCATTGTTGCCATGTCGTCTAAGTTTAAGGACCGCGACTGTGTGGAATAACTACGTCTAAATTACAGTCAGATTGAGCAGTGCAGTAGTGTAATGTCGTAAACCATTCATCCAGTGTGCCATGGATGCAGATTAAGTGTGGGATGCTAAAAATCTAAGCGAACAGCTGACTTACAAAAAGTATATCAGACGATATTGTGTTTTCATCATCATTTCATCCCCATCCAGCACACAGGTCGCCGAATGTCGTGTCAAATGTAATAACACCTCCAAGGCGGCTGGACCTGCCCCGCAAGGGGCCTCCCGACCAATGACACCAAACGCTCATTTCATTTCGTCATTGATACATTCAAGAACTGCAGAAGTATGATACATAAGAGAAACATGCAGATTCAAAAATTAGCCTGGGACTAAGATTACATGTATAAATGTATCATTCACAGTATTGTAAACATTTGTAAGTGTAAATACTGTTTCTGTATTGCTAACTTGGGAACTCTTATTGTGAAGCTGCACAACCTGTAATGCATTGACTTGCAAAACAGAACACAGAAACAGATTTTAACATTTCTTCATACTTTAACAATTCATTGTACTTTACTGTCTTATGTACACACATTCATTAGCTGCACACAAACTACCACTACAAAAACTGACCAACATCTGCTCTAGAAGTCATCATTACAATTACATATAAATTTTCTAAAGGTCTTCATTAACATTGAAAACAGGAGGATTAGAAGTTAAACAGATATTGTCATGAATTTTATTTATCATCTTTCAGTCTGTCAAGACAGTGGCTTGTGAGTGTACAGGTCTGTTTCCACATAGCTTTTAAACATAATTCACACATATGAAACATTTCCAGTCATGTAAAAGATGTTCAATTTGATAAGAAACTTTATTGTACTTTTTTTGTAAATACAGAAGTGTTTATCACAGTTTTAATAAGACATTCTAGAAAACATTAATTAACAAATAATTCAGTATTATAAACAAGGAACATATCTTTTAAATAAAACAGACTGAATTCACATGTCAGATTTTGGTCTCTTGTCAACCCACTCTTTAATAGCTGGTATTTCAAGTACTTTATTCTTGAGTGCAGCAAGGTTTGAATGATCTTTTGTTAGATCAAATCCAACCATAAAGTTCAGGTAGTCCAATATAGCTATGAAATACAGATCTGCCCATGAGAGCTGAAAGCAAAGATGTCACATTAACACTGAAGCATAACATATCTTATATCAAAATCATGTGGTCAGTTGTGAAACAAGTCAATGAAGTGCAACATATTAGCAAACATTCTTTCAAAAGATTTTATCACCTTTGTAATTCCTAGTAATTTAAATCATAGTATTGAAAAATTCTTGCAATTCTGGAAAACAATGTGTGCAACAGCTAGTTAGCCACAAATACTAAATACCCTTCTTAGCTTAGTAAAAGCCTTAGTTCACTTTATTAAATTACTTTTTTATGTAGTATTGAAATTGTGAACTACTGTTTCTTGATCTAAATGCAGATGAAAGTATTATACAATTTCATCTATGCTATAGATTTCTTTTTCAGTTTTTGTGACTTAGCAATTTAACTGGATGTGACTGAGTTATTGTTGACAAACATTTCTGCCTGAATGCACCTGCAAATAACTATTTTTAAGATTACCGCACTTTAATCCACAAATTTTAATATTGTTCAGCTCACCTTGCCATTTGCCAGATAACCTCCATTTTCCTTCACCAGATTATCAAGTCTCGGCAATAAAAATGGTAGAATTTCATTGAAGAGGGGTTCTTTTTTCTTCGCCTTCACAGCTTCATCAGTCTCATATGAATAATTTGCTATTTCTACAAAAATAACACAACATTAAGTAAAATTAATTTTGGCAGGTACTTAGTTATTTTTATCTTAAAAAGTATGAAAGTAGACAAATGAATTTAAGTTTATTTTTACAATGGATAACATACTCACTGATCATCTCAGTCACAGCTCAAATGTTTCTTTAAAATCACAGATTACCGCATAGTGTCATTTTTGCTGGGCAAATTTAAGTCTTTAGACAGTTTAAAGTGTGATACTTCAGAGGTTGAAATATGGTGTTTGGCATCTTGTTTACATATATCCATCACTCAACCTCCACTGAATGGTGTGAAATTGACTGTATTTACTCATATTGGTGTTTGTATTTCAACCAGGAGTCTTCTTACATATGTAAATCTAAATACAAAAGCTAATGGCTTCAGTGTAAAGAAACAAACTTACTCAGACTTAGGTCTGTTACTGTATCAATAGCCATATCAATCTGGAGATCTTCCCAATCATTAGCACCAGTCAAGCCCATCTGCTTGCCTAAGTAACGGCAGATAGCAAGAGACTGCCATGTCCTCTTCCCATCAATTTCAAGAACTGGAACCTGCCCGAAGGGCATTGCTAGTTAAAAGAAAAAAAATGTTAGCAAAATTTCTTTTGTATGAAAGATAGAGCTTTCGTTTGCCATCTCAACACATACAAGGAAGCACTCTTGCTTTCTATCTTGTGTCAGAGTATGGCACTTTCATCCACGAACTGGATAAATAGTTTTCTTTAGTAATGAAACATAAAAAGTAAGTGTGAACAGTGGAATTCAAACCTGATGTGAGACAATAAGTCAAAATTAATGCACACCTGAAAAATATATGGTACAAAAGAGACCAGATTAGAATCAGCTTTCCTTCCCTGACCCAAAAATGCGATGATTCTTGTGTGTGTGGAATATGTCAAAGTATAACACACAAACATAAAATATTTGTATGTAATATGCACTACCCTGATCACTTGTCAGTAGACTGTCAAAATAGGTGTCTACAATGCAGTAAACTGGAACACCTAATATTTACAGAATTAACATGCTGTCAGAATGAAACATTGTTATGCACTATTAATAAATTTATCATACACAAAATACCTAATCTTGAGTGTTGTGACCAACTGCTGTCAAAACTAAAATCTAAAATATTTTTTACTTAAGCTGTCTCAACAGTCCCTGTTAGGATATTGATCTATGGAGTAGGAGGAGTTGCCTATCAAAACTCTTTCAAACTCTTTAAACTATGTTTCATCTGAAACCAACCTTTTAATGGCTGCTGGCAATTTATTGAAAATGTGTTACCCCTTTTTGGACCAAGGTAAGTGATTTTAGGTCTTTATGTAGATTGTTCGTATTCCTAGTATTGATACTATGTATTGAGCTATCTGTTGGAAATAAAGATTTATTACTTGCAACAAATTTCATTAGGGAAAAAAATATAATGAGAAGCAGCAGTTCAAACACGAAGTTCCTTGAACAGGTTTCTACATGATCTTGAGTTTACACCACAAATGATTCTCATCACACACTTTTACAACTTAAAAACGTTTGCTCAGTTTGATAAGTTGTTCCCAAACATGATCCCATATGACATTATATAATGAAACTAAGCAAAGTAAACAAGTTTTTCTATATTTCTATCTTTTACATCTGACATTTTTACAGCAAATACAGACTTGTTTAGGCACTTAAGCAATTCTGTGGTATGCCCTTCCCAACTGAATTTATTATCGAGTTGTAATCCCAGAAATTTAACACAACCTGTATTTAGTGTGTCTTCTCAAAGTTTAATGACAGTGAGTTAGCTTAAAACCACTCAATGTCATTCAAAATTTGATTAGAAGTTTTTCTAAATCTGTATTTGATGTGCTACTTTTTGAAATATTTGTATCATCTGCAAACAAAACAAACTCAATATCTGGAAATGTAGATGAGAGGTCATTAATGTACACAAAAAAACCAATGGACCCAAGATGGAACCTTGAAGACCATCACACATAATTCCCAGTCAGATTAAGACAGACTGCTTACTGCACAGGTATTTCCCAATGACACTGTTTCCTGTTAGATAGCTAAGACTTCAACCATTTTTGCAGCATTGTTGGTGACATAATATAATTTGCTTGAGAGAATGCTGTGGCTCACACAGTCAAAGGCTTTTGACAGGTTACAGAAAATGCCAGCAGCTTCTGTGATGAATTAAGTACATTCTCACTGTAAGTTTAAATTTCTTTCTTTGTATCAGAACCCTTATGAAATCGAAACTCAAGGCAGAAGAGTTTAAAAATGTCAAAATCCTTGACAAAAAATTAGGTATTTTAATGTGTACCCTCCTTTTACAGAAATTGACTTTGTACGTGTTACAAAAGAAAATGTGGTTGTAACTACACTTTTAAATAGTTACAACTACTTGTTTCTCACTATTAGAAAAACTCATAGAAACAGATTTCAATATTACATAAATTACATTTTTACACAACAGGATTTTTTTCAGTATCACCTACCCAATATCATCTCATTTTACTATTTTTAATTAACAAAATGCCTCATACAAAGTTTTACTGTTTTAGAGAGCAATTATTTTGCTCATTTTATATCAGATTGGAGATTAAATTTATTAATCCCAGATGCTTAAACAAGTGTTTTTACTTACATTCTTTCACAGATGGCCATTTCTCGTTCTCACATCTTTCATCTTCAAATTCAGCTTTGCCATATGATAGAAGAAAACGAATTGGCTCACCCAGAGCCATTATAGGGAAGTAAGTTAACTTATATTTTGGTGCCATCTCTAGATCAAGCTGAAAAATCAGACAGATATTAAACATTTGTGCCTAAAATTGGGATATATGCTTTCTAGAAAGTTAGACGTTAATTGTTAGTGCAATTTATACACTTAGTCATTTGTTATTTAGGACTTTTCCAGTTCACTACTTTAATTCCACAGGAATCATTGATGCCATAAGAAAAAAAAAGCGAGCAGTGCGTTCTTAGCCCTTGTGAAATAACTGAGAAGAGGTGATCAATTACAGTGGAACTGATGGCACTACAAAAGAAGAATAGAAGAGAATGAAGGGACTAAACAGACAAAAGCATGCAGAGAAAAAATATAAAACTATCGACCGATAACGACGATTATTATGCTCCAAACTGTAACATGTTTAAAGAAGGTTGAAATGGTCAAAGGCAAATTTTTGAGTAAGTCTTTAAAGACTTTCGACTAGATGAATGTGGGAAATTCCCAATATCCTCAAATTGCCTGTTAGGATATCTCTTGAACAGCCTAAGACTGACCAAAGACAATCATCTTCAGATTGCAGAATTTGAAATTCTGATAAACTATGACTATTTGGAGCTGTGTTGCACCCCGGATTTGATAGCCATTTGACCTGAATTTCCCACTTTTTCCCTCTGTTTTGCCCAGAAACTATAGTTCCGCTATCAGAGTTCAAGACAATGAATCACAGAACGCTTTCTCTGTAACTTCGCTACTACAGCAACACACACAGTTGTCCTGTATAAACATACTATGAAACGCTTGTGTGTTGTGTATATGGAGTAGATAAGCGCTTTCGAAATGCAGATGAAGTCTCATTTCGGACCTTATTTTGACGCTATAAAATAATAGCAGTTGTTTTATAATGGGGGGGGGGGGTGATGAAGTGGTTTCCTTGTTTTCCTTTTTAGTCAGTGTGGTATCGTGAACAGAGATATCTGGAGATCCACTTTCTTCAGAGCAAACTTAAAATAATTTGTACCGACAGATTAAGACAAGAAATCGAAACCGAGGTACTGATGAAAGGATGGTCATTTTCACCACTGGTATTCATTTTTGCGTTGAAATGAAAAGAGGGAAGTAGAAGTCTTGTTTGTCAAGAACAAAATTTAGTACAATACGACAGATTGATGAGGCAGCAGTGTTCGCTGAAAATAAATGTTATGTACTAACTGTAATGGAACATGTGCTAGCTGTAGGTTTAGTTATGCGCACAAATAAAAATGAAGCGACACAAGTGGACATGCTGGAGGACTAAATGTTACATCTGAGAAAGAGAACCTTTAGGAGAGACTCATTTTGACGTCCGGTATGCAAAATAGATAAACATGACTGCACGCAAGGCACAGAAATAGTAAGAGATTTTATAAGAATATACGGCGGCTAACGTTCAAAACCATTTAAATGGTGCCCTGTTTTGAGTGTATTAAATAGAGGCAAATTCGGGAAGTAAACTGGAAACTATTTATAGTTGACGCATAGCCTCAGAACGTATATACCATAGCCGTGGAAACACTCTAGCTCCTTTAGAAATTCACAATTCATTTCTTAGAGTTTTTGATTATACAGTTGCGACTCTACAACTGTGGACGGTATTTATTACGTCGCACTGGGATGGTTTTTATTAGATGTTGGCTGTACCGGAAGGTAGGATACTGGTTTAATTACTTTTTCCTATCCGTTTTGGAAACATAACCGGCCCTTTTATTGACTGGAAAATACGGAAGTAACAGGATTTAAAATAGCTATTTCTCAGTCCATACCGCGCCATTCTTCCGTTACTACAGACTAGCCTCTGACTACTAACATCGCTGTAACTGTCAAAAATCTGCATTTTTTGCCCTATAGAATTTTGTGGCTGTGTCATGTTGTCATATTATGGTCTTTCGACATATGTATTTAACTCCCATCATTAAGTATAAACGTACACCTACATTGTCGTGATCTTCAGAGAACTGAAGAAGTTTTGCCGAATAAACCAATGCATATTCAGCAAGTCATCAGGGGTTTTCTTCATCCACAGACTGTTGTGATTACATTATCCAAACTGCAGTTTAATAAGGAACCTATGACGAAGCGCCAGAAAATATTTAGGGCACTGTTTCAGCACAGTTCAGAAAAATCCAAGATGTACAGTATACTGATTAGTCACTATTTCCCGTTGGCCTCAGGCAGTGAAACCCAGAGTGCAGTATAATCGCTGATAAATTTAAGAATTATATGATGAATGAATAGTCTGCATAAAGGTTAGGCGCCTCCCTCCCTGCCCCACCTCGCCGCTCAGACGCCTACGAATGTGCCTTTGTACAGAGACTGGCAGAATGATTGGTGGGATGTTTAAAGAGACGAAACTACTAGGCTCAAAAATGGCTCTGTGCACTATGGGACTTAACATCTATGGTAATCAGTCTCCTAGAACTTAGAATTACTTGAACCTAACTAACCTAAGGACGTCACACACATCCATGCCAGAGGCAGGATTCGAACCTGTGATCGTAGCGCTCACGCGGTACTGGTCTAAAGCGCCTAGAACCGCACAGTCACACCGGCCGGCGAAACTACTAGGTTATCAGTCCCTTTTGCCCTTAACAGACATGTCTATATGACTAGATCAGAGATAGCATGCTGCGCAAAACTCGGGGGAAGAAAACCCCGAGTTGAGCCACAGGTCAGTGAAGCTGAGATGAGGGAGCAAAAGGTGAAAGGCAGACAGAGGAAGAAAGGCAGGCAAGGTGCCCCCCCCTCTAGGGAGCAGCCGGAAGCCTCTGAAAGAGTGCAGAAGAGGACATACACCCCCCCCCCCCCCAGCCCCCTTCTTAACAGAGGGACTCAAATCAGATTGCCTTCGAAAGGCTAGCAACGCGGACAGGGCAAGAGAAGCACAGAGAGAAACGATGAACAAGAGTAACAGGCCACGCTAGGGGGTGGGGGTGGGGGGGGGGGGGGGGAGACAGAAGAGTAAAGTGCAGGTAGGTTGAGAACCAGGCTGTATCACCAAGTCCAGACAGCCGCAGCCCCGTCCGGGCAGAGGAGGCAACAGTGTGTTCTGCCAAACCCTCAATGGACGGATAAGCACTGGCAGAATGAACAGCAGGATTTGAGTCCCGTAGTACAGCGTCGTTGTTGCACCAGCTAAAAATATGTATGTGTACATTAAATGGAAAAAGGGCTGCCATATGTAGTGATGGCCTTTTGGTAAAAAATGGCGTGTAACAGGGGCCTCCCGTCTGGTAGACCACTCACCTGGTGCAAGTCTTTCGGTTTGACGCCACTTCGGCGACTTGCGCGTCAATGGGGATGAAGTGATGATGATTAGGACAACACCCAGTGCCCGACCCAGCAGGGAATCGAACCCGAGCCCTTAGGATTCACAGTCTGTCGCGCTGAACACCTTTCCTCCGCGCGGCTTGAAACGACACGATAATGTCGATCATCGGACGATTTTACGGTGGGTGGTAAATTCGAGACTATTGCGTCTTGTGCAAAGAAGGAAAGTTCAAGGCGAAGAAGTTGGCAGCGGACCGCGAGAACTGGCTGAGGACATACCTAAAGCCCTCATCCGAAGTCCACAATGACAGATAGTTCCCTGCGGCACATTATCCGTGGTAAGCTGCACTTCCATGCATAAAAAATTCAGCTCGTACGGAAACTAAACGAACAGGATAAAGTTGCCCGACGCAACACCGCTTTGGGCTTCCTGACAACATCTTGTGGGGACACCTGAAGAGTGACGTGTACGCCACAGGTCCTCATACAGTGGCTGAACTCTGAAGGATATGTACGACTGTGGAGGAGATCCCATTGAACATGCTGAAACAGTTTATCGAAGCTATCATTCGCAGCCCATAGTGTTAATATCTGTATGGTTTTATATTAAAAAATGAGTAAAGACTGACATATGTGCAGAACTATAGACCTGTGTCTCTAACGTCTATCAGTTGTAGAATTTTGGACCACCTATAATGAATTTTCTGGAGACTAGAAATCTACTCTAGGAATCAGCATGGGTTTCGAGAAAGACGATCGTGTGAAATCCAGCTCGCGCTATTCGTCCACGAGAATCAGAGGGCCATAGACACGGGTTCCCTGGTAGATGCAGTGTGACTTCCGCAAGGCGTTCGATACAGTTCCCACAGTCGTTTAATGAACAAACTAACAGCATACGGACTATCAGAACAATCGTGTGATTGGATTTAAGAGTTCCTAGATAACAGAACGCAGCATGTCGTTCTCAACGGAGAGAAGTCTTCCGAAGTAAGAGTTATTTCAGGTGTACCGCAGGGGAGTGTCGTAGGACCGTTGCTATTCACTATATACATAAGTGACCTTGTGGATGACATCGGAAGTTCACAGAGGCTTTTAGCGGATGATGCTGTGGTATATCGAGAGATGTAACAATGGAAAAATTGTACTGAAATGCAGGAGGATCTGCAGCGAATTGACGCATGGTGCACGGAATGGCAACTGAATCTCAGTGTAGACAAGTGTAAATGTGCTGCGAATACATAGAAATATCCCTTATTTAGCTACAAAATAGCAGGTCAGCAACTGGAAGCAGTTAATTCCATAAATTATCTGGGAGTACGCATTAGGAATGATTTAAAATGGAATGATCATATAAATTTGATCGTCGGTAAAGCAGATGCCAGACATATTCATTAGAAGAATCCTAAGCAAATGCAATCCGAAAACAAAGGAAGTAGGTTACAGTACACTTGTTCGCCCACTGCTTAAATACTGCTCAGCAGTGTGGGACCCGTACCAGATAGGGTTGATAGGAGAGGTAGAGAAGATCCAACGGAGAGCAGCGCGCTTCGTTACAGGATTATTTAGTAATTGCGAAAGCGTTACGGAGATGATAGAAGAACTCCAGTGGAAGACTCTGCAGGAGAGACGCTCAGTAGCTCGGTACGGGCTTTTGTTAAAGTTTCGAGAACATACCTTCACCGAAGAGTCAAGCAGTATATTGCTCTCTCCTACGTATAACTCGCGAAGAGACCATGAGGATAAAATCAAAGAGAGTGGAGCCCCACACAGGGGCATACCGACAATCATCCTTTCCACGAACAATACGAATCTGGAATAGAAGGGAGAACCGGTAGAGGTACTCAAAGTACCCTCCGCCAAACACCGTCAGAAGGCTTGCGGAGTATGGATGTAGATGTAAATATGTAATGTGTGTTTCAATAAATTTATCAGTATGTTTCGAGGGTCTGTCATATCCTACGATTCATTCCTTGTAGTGAATACATTACAAATAATACAAACTTCCTTATAAGACAAAGTAAAACCACAACTTTATCCTATTGTTAATGTCAGCTTTTACACATTCGTTTTAGTATGATGTGTAACAAAGGTTTCATTTGCTCCTCGTACGTCAGCATCGGTAAATATCTTAAGTCCTCGGTTAAATTGGATATTTGCTTGAGCAGCAGCACGCGAACCTTCGAGATTCTGCAGTAACTTGGAAAGTACCAGCAAAGATTCCAATGCTGAACATGAGCGAGCCGTATAGGCAGCAACTGTGCAAACAGACGTCTGTTCGGTAGTAGTCGTTTCCTTATGGTGCTGCACTGCACAAATAACCTGCTGGAATATTGTGCGTTTACAGTTGTCGGCCCAGGAAAATGCTTCTCGTAAGCAGATGACAGGAATACAAGGAGTGGAGAATTCACGTATCTCTTCAGGTTAACTGTTAAACAATATCTTATTTTTGTGACAGTTTTGCGTATTTCTTATACCTGCGCCCTTGGCATCTCATACCTAGTAGTGTTCAGATGTGTGACGAAATCTGTTCAATATTTTAGTCATCGCCGATAGTACAATTTCGCAAATGTGTGCTCACAAAAACGTATCTGAAATATATATTCCTGCACTGTTTACTTGTTTCTACTCAATACTATGAAGAACTATCGCGTAACTAACACTGTCAAAAAGCAAAACAAAGGATTTACTATGTCGTAGGGGCATTGTTGTCTGGTAGGTCATGAGGTCTAGGCTTAGCTGCGTCGTTAGAATGATTTTCTTTCTTCATGCACAATGACATCTTGTTAGCAAAGTTGGGAGAGTCATGTGAAGCATCAGTGTGGGTAATTGCTCAGTGCGTTCAGAGTCAAAAAGACAACGACCGAGGGAAGGAAAAATATGAAACTAGGTTCTGGCACGTAGCCTACTCACTAATATGCTTCAGGAGTACAATCAGATCTGACCAGTGAGTCACTAACGGTGTGGTTTGTTCTCACTCCGACATTTAATAACATTTACGACTTAACGTAAGGAAATCAGCGGTTCAGATCCTCGTGTCTCCTAGTCGTTCACGACAAATGCTAGCGATGAGAAAAATTGTTTTCGCTTTTCGAATTCTAACAGGCTGCAAGTTGAGGGCTGTCGAAAGAGCATGCGTCAGTAATTGTTTTTAGTCGTTCTCTGTATCACACCGGTAGAGAATATGACTGAAAAGCAAAGGTTTTGGTTCACTGCCCTGAGCAATATGCAGTTTTAATCTGCCAGGAGGTTTCGGTATCATACATGAAAACTTGACTGAAAATTTGATACATCCTGAAACAAAATTATCCATATTTAAAGGATGAAACAGTTTAAAGTTCGTTTGGATAATAGTGAAAAATAATTTATATTTATCTTGTCCTGTTCATCCTCAATTTCATAATACTATTTTTTATAGTAACTAATTCTGGGAAGTGTCAAAATTATCATGCAGGTTTCTAAGAATGATTTGACAATATTGCACCGAGAAATGTATAAAAATCTTTACTTTGTGGGTTGACAGTAGTGAGCAAAATGTGTATCTGGTGTTCGTTAACCTGACGCAGCAGTAGATGTCACATGCTCGGCTCTAAAATATGCTTTATATTGATCGTATGTGGTGGTATACGTTTCGTGAACACCAGTTTTGTTCTTGAGAAGTTCTGTATGGCAGTTTGCTGCTTGCACAGAAACCTACTGAGCTGCTTACACAATCGCAAAATGAGCTTCGTGCTAGGTTGGTCTTGACAGTATTCTGCTTCTTGGAGACCGTTTTTGTAACTACAAAATAGCCTCTGCTAGGTAGGCGCGAAGTGTGTAAAGAAATATCAGTACCAGACCGTCTGTCCGACGAAATTAGTTTTATGAACAGAAAGAATTTTCGCTCTGCAGAGGAGAAAGTGCTGATTTGAAACTCTCTCAGATTAAAACATCTGGTACCTTTTCGTTTCGCGGGCAAGTGCTGTACCGACTGAGCTACCTAGGTGCGACTCCCAACCCATCCTCACCTCCGCCAGCACCTCTTCTACCTTCCAAACTGCACCCACATGATCTGCATAACACGCGGGACTACCGATAGCAGGCTTGGAAAAAAATGTATGACAGGAAAACGGCTTACCCGTAGCCTAGTGGATTGTATACAGAATGAAGTTTCACTGAGTAACCGAGTATGGCCTTGAAAACTCAGTTGTGTATTGACTTCCTGGGTTTTCGCCATGTTACATCCAGCAAGAAAATCCAGGGAAAAACTACGAGTTACTATGCAAGCAAGTTTTGAAGACTTCATTTAAATAACCAAGTAAAAGATTCAAGAGCATACCCAGGATCTCTGGATCTGAACTCAATGGAAGCTGAATGAACAGTTTCGACATTTAAAGCCAAATGCAGCTGTTTACAATGACTCGTTAAGATCCATTACATATTCAAGTGTGTGTTGAAATCTTCAGGGACTTAACTGCTAAGGTCATCAGTCCCTAAACTTAGACACAACCTAAATTATCCTAGGGACACACACACACACACACACACACACACACACACACACACACACACACACACACACACACACACGAGGACTCCAACCTCCGCCGGAATCAGCCGCACAGTCCATGACTGCAGCGCCTAGACCGCTCGGTCCATTACATGTTCTAATTTTCTTCAAAGTAATAATGAATTAATACGCCCTCTAAGAGAGATACAGCAGTAGTATTGCAAACTAATAAGACGTAAGACCATAAGGAAGACGGGTGACGAACATATTACTGAACTGATCTGCTGGCAAACATTCTGAACGATGGCATTCAGGCTCTGGAGTTTTATGTTCCGTCGTTAGTTTGAGGATGTGGTAAATATACTATGTCCGATGTAAAGAAAACAAGTCATTATCTGCAAAAAGTTACTTAGGGAAACGGGGACAAAATCTAAAACAATGATCTGGTGATTTGAAACTTATCTAATCGTCGAGTCCGGTGTTCGAATGATTTTGATTACGTGAAAAACCTGGTTACCAAAAGCGTCCTAACCAATGTTTTGAGAGTTCTATCTCTACAGCATAATCAAGGAAGTTTCCCAGTACTAGAAGCAGCACATATCTTTGTAGTGAGTACATCACATAGTTCCGATAAAATTATTCACATCATCGCATATAATGCAACAGCGTCAGAGTATAAATGTTTCGACTTCCCCGAAAAGAATGATTTATCGATGAATTTATTCTTAATCTTATCAGTTGGATATAAACATTCGAGAAAATGTGAGATTCTATATTTACGGAACATTTTCGTTTGGCAACCGTTTATGTCTTAACTCGCGCGCATATCCAGTATATGTAAGTCACACAAATTATATAGGTGCTTCAGGGTGAAAGTCAACATAACAAACCCAAATTCTATTCTGTAAATTCAAGTCCGTTAGTATGAGAATAGTAATCAACGTCCAAATCCCATATAAGGACATGCCTGGAAAAATGTGCGTTTACTTACATAATTTCGTCAGAGTAATCTGCACACCACGTCAATGACGCTGTTAGTTTAAAAGTATCAGATCCTTCGACGCACGCAATAGTTTCCTCACGTTTCACAAATAACTAACAGCCCTTAAAATGTTTCGTTTTTGTCTCTCAAAGAAATGCTGATTATTTTGTGTTGCATTAGTCTATTGTTTCTGCATTTTTGAAACTAATTTCGGAACTATTCAGAGATCTATCCAATATCTATATCGGATATTGCGCAAAAGAAATCGAAAATAGCCTCTGAATGCGATATAAGTGAATGTCAATAGTCTTGAATACATTTCGTCCGAAGATTTAAAAGTCAAGACAGCCGAATATTCTAAGATGTTAAATAAAATCAGCGATCTCTCTGTAGGCGACTTGCCTACAACAAGTAATTCCATAGCCGTCCGGTATAAAGAGTTAACGAAAAATATTTATTCGTGAAAACTCACAATGAGAAGCAACTAAACAAAACAACAGAAGGAACAAAAACTAAGAGATCCTATAGTCTTCCGGCAAATATAAAAAGCAACACATGACAAGAAAAAACTCTCGCGCGTTTTGATATCACATTGCACCAGACATGAAAAATATCACTGCCACATCTCTATTGCTTGGATGCACATTTCTGATCTGAGAGCATGAACTTCGACGTGACTGCAGATTGTCATCTGCATTTGCCGCGATGTTTTAATTCGTCAAAATTTCCACCAGTCTGTACGTGATGAATTCTTTACTTATTTATGGCTTTGAACTTTATATCAATATACGATGAATAGGCTGATGTGGGAGCAGAATCAAAAAGTAATTTCATTTTGCGTTCTTGTGAAATTTCGTGGGAATCATGGTGATCTAAACAAGGAATGAAATGCGATTATCTTTGGCCGAAACGTTCACTTAACACAGCCGAGTTCACCATTCAGATAGTATAGAGATCACGAAGTAAAATGGAAAAACACCCTACAAAACTGAGCACGTTTTAACAGATTTAAATAGCGTTTCTACGTGCGCGACGTTAATTTCTCTGTGCTGTCTGACTGAAAGAACCGATTTTTCCTTGATCTTTAAAATTTGCCTTATGAAACAACCACTGCATTCTCATCTGGATACAAATTATGGTGACTTTTCTGTAGTAAAATGAGTTCTAAGTAGGAAACAGTCAATTATGTACCTTTTCACGCATCTATACAAAATACATGGTGACAATTTTTTAACGATGATGTTGTTGTTGTCGTCGTCTTCAGTCCAGAGACTGATTTGATGCTGCTCTCCGTGCTACTCTATCCTGTGCAAGCTTCATCTCCCAGTACTTACTGCAACCTACATCCTTCTGAATCTGTTTAGTGCATTCATCTGTCGTCTCTTACGATTTTTACCCTCCACGCTGCCCTCCAATACTAAATTGGTTATCCCTTGATGCCTCAGAGTATGTCCTATCAACCGATCCCTTCCAGTCAAGTTTAGCACAAATTTTTCTTCTCCCCAATTCTGTTCAATTAGTTATGTAATCTACCCATCTAATCTTCAGCATTCTTCTGTAGCACGACATTTCGAAAGCTATTCTCTTCTTGCCTAAACTATTTATCGTCGACGTTTCACTTCCATACATGGCTACACTCAATACAGATACTTTCAGAAACGAAAAAATGGTTAAAATAGCTCTGAGCACTATGGGACTTCACTTCTGAGGTCATCAGTCCACTGTAACTTAGCACTACTTAAACCTAACTTACCTATGGACATCACACACACCCACGCCCGAGGCAGCATTGGAACCTGCGACCGTAGCGGTCACGCGGTTCCGGACTGAAGCGCCTAGAACCGCTCGGCCACACTGGCAGGCCTCAGAAACGACTTCCTGACAAATCTGTACTCGATGTTAAATTTCTCTTCTTCAGAAACGCTTTCCTCGCCATTGCCAGTCTATATTTCATACCCTCTCTACTTCGACCATCATCAGTTATTTTTCTCCCCAAATAGCGAAACTCCTTTACTACTTTAAGTGTCTCATTTCCTAATCTAATTCTCTCAGCATCACCCGAATTAATTCGACTACATTCCATTATCCTCGTTTTGCTTTTGTTGATGTTCGTCTTATATTCTACTTTCAAGACATTGTCCAATCCTTTCAACTGCTCTTCCAAGTCCTTTGTCTGACAAAATTACAGTGTCACCGGCGAACCTCAAAGTTTTTATTTCTTCTCCCTGGATTTTAATACCTACTCCAAATTTTTCTTTCGTTTCCTTTACTGCTTGCTCAATATACACGTTGAATAACATCGGGGAGAGGCTACACCCCTGTCTCACACCCTTCCCAACCAATGCTTCCATTTCATGCCCCTTGACTTAACTGCCATCTGGTTTCTGTACAAACTGTAAATAGCGTTTCGCTCCCTGTATTTTATCCCTGCCACCTTCAGAATATGAAAGTATTCCAATCAATATTGGAAAACGCTTTCTCTAAGTCTACAAATACTAGAAACGTAGGCTTGCCTTTGAAAATAAAATCGTCATAACGTCTGAACAGTTTGCGTTAGGACGTTCAAACTGAACGATTGGCCGCGGAGCGTGATGGGAATTAGCATCGTTTGATTTTGTGACGAAGCCCACCACTTGGATATGGATGACTTCATCAACAAGCAAAATTGGCGCATTTTGGGCGCTCGGAATCAGAATTTCGCGATCGATAAGTCTCTTCACCCTCGACGGGTGACTGATTGGTGTGCAATGTTCAGTCACTGAATAATCGGCGCGATATTTAATGATGGCACGGTGACTACCGAACGGTACCTCAAGTTTTGGAAGATTATTTCATCCCAATTATTCTAAGTGACCCTGATTTCGACAAGACCCCATCGAAGCAGGAGTGAGTGTGGTGTCCTGGAAGAGCACTTTGGAGACTGCATTCCGGCTCTGGGTACTCATTGGCCATAAGCTTGAGCTCGACTTGCCGCAGTATTCTCCGGATCTGAACACATGCGACTCAGATTTGGGAAGCTATATTAACGAAAAGGTGTACAGCAATGACAGAACCACTGCTGAGCTGAAAACATCCATTAAGGAGGTCATGTTCCGACGACTTCAGAACTTCGTTATTCGTCTGCGCCACACTATCGCAAATCAGGGCAGGTGTATCAAACATGTCAGCTTAAATCATAATGTCTGTAGTGAAGTTTACATGTTGAATAAAGTGTGTGCACCCCGCAGTTTGCAACTAATTTACTTTTTTCCATATACACTCCTGGAAATTGAAATAAGAACACCGTGAATTCATTGTCCCAGGAAGGGGAAACTTTATTGACACATTCCTGGGGTCAGGTACATCACATGATCACACTGACAGAACCACAGGCACTTAGACACAGGCAACAGAGCATGCACAATGTCGGCACTAGTACAGTGTATATCCACCTTTCGCAGCAATGCAGGGTGCTATTCTCCCATGGAGACGATCGTAGAGATGCTGGATGTAGTCCTGTGGAACGGCTTGCCATGCCATTTCCACCTGGCGCCTCAGTTGGACCAGCGTTCGTGCTGGACGTGCAGACCGCGTGAGACGACGCTTCATCCAGTCCCAAACATGCTCAATGGGGGACAGATCCGGAGATCTTGCTGGCCAGGGTAGTTGACTTACACCTTCTAGAGCACGTTGGGTGTCACAGGATACATGCGGACGTGCATTGTCCTGTTGAAACAGGAAGTTCCCTTGCCGGTCTAGGAATGGCAGAACGATGGGTTCGATGACGGTTTGGATGTACCGTGCACTATTCAGTGTCCCCTCGACGATCACCAGAGGTGTACGGCCAGTGTAGGAGATCGCTCCCCACACCATGATGCCGGGTGTTGGCCCTGTGTGCCTCGGTCGTATGCAGTCCTGATTGTGGCGCTCACCTGCACGGCGCCAAACACGCATACGAGCATCATTGGCACCAAGGCAGAAGCGACTCTCATCGCTGAAGACGACACGTCTCCATTCGTCCCTCCATTCACGCCTGTCGCGACACCACTGGAGGCGGGCTGCACGATGCTGGGGCGTGAGCGGAAGACGGCCTAACAGTGTGCGGAACCGTAGCCCAGCTTAATGGAGACGGTTGCGAATGGTCCTCGCCGATACCCCAGGAGCAACAGTGTCCCTAATTTGCTGGGAAGTGGCGGTGCGGTCCCCTACGGCACTGCGTAGGATCCTACGGTCTTGGCGTGCATCCGTGCGTCGCTGCGGTCTGGTCCCAGGTCGACGGGCACGTGCAGCTTCCGCCGACCACTGGCGACAACATCGATGTACTGTGGAGACCTCACGCCCCACGTGTTGAGCAATTCGGCGGTACGTCCACCCGGCCTCCCGCATGCCCACTATACGCCCTCGCTCAAAGTCCGTCAACTGCACATATGGTTCACGTCCACGCTGTCGCGGCATGCTACCAGTGTTAAAGACTGCGATGGAGCTCCATGTGCCACGGCAAACTGGCTGACACTGACGGCGGCGGTGCACAAATGCTGCGCAGCTAGCGCCATTCGACGGCCAACACCGCGGTTCCTGGTGTGTCCGCTGTGCCGTGCGTGTGATCATTGCTTGCACAGCCCTCTCGCAGTGTCCGGAGCAAGCATGGTGGGTCTGACACACCGGTGTCAATGTGTTCTTTTTTCCATTTCCAGGAGTGTAGTTCAATAATTGTCACCCTGTACTTTCCGTGCTCTTACGTGGTGGCGTGTTGCTCAAGCCTATCATTCCCATTACCGATGAAATGTTCTAGTTCTTGTTCAGTCACACTTCAATCAGCTCTTGGCGATAAGTTATCGCACTCACAACTACACTACTGACCATTAAAATTGCTACACCAAAAAGAAATGCAGATGATAAACGGGTATTCATTGGACAAATATATTATGCTAGAACTGACATGTGATTACATTTTCACCCAATTTGGATGCATAAATCCTGAGAAATCGGTACCCAGAACAACCACCTCTGGCCGTAATAACGGCCTTAATACGCCTGGGCATTGAGTCAAACAGAGCTTGGATGGCGTGTACAGGTACAGCTGCCCATGCAACTTCAATACGATACCACAGTTCATCAAGAGTAGTGACTGGCGTATTGTGACGAGCCAGTTGCTCGGCGACCATTGACCAGACGTTTTCAGTTGGTGATAGATCTGGGGAATGTGCTGACCAAGGCAGCAGCCTAACATTTCCTGTACCCAGAAAGGCCCGTACAGGACCTGCACCATGCGGTCGTGCATTATCTTGCTGAGATGTAAGGTCTTGCACGGATCGTATGAAGGGTAAAACCACATCTGAAATGTAACGTCCACTGTTCAAAGTGCCGTCAATGCGAGCAAGAGGTGACCGAGGCGTGTAACCAGTGGTACCCCGCCGGGATGGTTCCTTTGAAAGGGCACGGCCGATTTCCTTTCCAGTCCTTCCCTAAGCCGAGCTTCCGCTCCGTCTCTAATGACCTCGTTGTCGACGGGACGTTAAACACTAACCACCACCACCAGTGGTACCCCATACCACCACGCTTAGTGATACACCACTACGTCGATGACGAATACACGCTTCCAATGTGCGTTCACCGCGATGTCGCCAAACACGGATGCGACCATCATGATGCTATAAACAGAACCTGGATTCATCCGAAAAATGACGTTTTGCCATTCGTGCACCCAGGTTCATCGTTAAGTACACCATCGCAGGCGCTCCTGTCTGATGCAGCGTCCTCAGCCATCGTCTCCGAGCTGATAGTCCCTGCTGGTGCAAAACGTCGAGGACTGTTTGTGCAGATGGTTGTCTTGCAAAAAACATCCCCATCTGTTGACTCAAGATTGAGACGTGGCTGCACGATCCATGCGGTTAAGATGCCTGTCATCTCGACTGCTAGTGGTACGAGGCCGCTGGGATTCAGCACGGCGTTCCGTATTACCCTCCTGAACCCACTCATTCCATAGTCTGCTAACATTCATTGGATCTCGACCAACGCGAGCAGCAATGTCGCGATACGATAAACCGAAATTGCGATAGGCTACAATCCGATCTTTATCAAAGTCGGAAACGTGATGGTAGCCATTTCTCCTTACACGAGGCATCACAACGACGTTCCACCAGGCAACGCTGGTCAACTGCTGTTTGTGCATGAGAAATCGGTTGGAAACGTTCCTGGTGTCAGCACGTAGGTGTCGCCACCGGCGCCAACCTTGTGTGAATTCTCTGAAAAGAGAATCATTTGTGTATCACAGCATATTCTTCCTGCCGGTTAAATTTCGCGTCTGTATCACGTCATCTTCGTGGTGCAGCTATTTTAATGGCCAGTAGTGTAAATACAGTCGCGTCAAATTGAATCGTCTCGCAACCTCGCATCACAAAATCATTCTTACCTAAACGAGCACTGGAGTATTGTTTGACAACAGGCGTTTTGGATCTACCCAGAATTTGCATTTGCGGAGGTGACAAATGAAGTGGAATGAAGTATAACAAAAAAAGTTACCAACATTCATACTTAACCCGTTGACTTCCGCTAGCCAGTAACTGACGTTTCACCGCAAGGGGAGGTCAGGCACACTGCAGTCGACGCGTTAAACGTGGTAGCGCCCTCTGTTCCCATCTTCAGATATAATTTTTATCTTACATGATGTCTTTTACTCTGGAGCTACATTTGATGTGAATATAGCACCTGCAAATGTCCCAGTTTTTCTAACTCACCCTGCTGAAGTGCAGAGAATTTTGCTTCGACCAGTGAGTGACATTTGCCACAGAGGCGGACACCAACGGGAACCCGGCCCCGGCGGCTCCTAGTATGATGCTACTTCGGCTGTGCAAAATATTATCCAAACAGGAATCTTCCCAGGACTCGAAAATTTCTAAGATTTGAAGGTAACACCGAACACCAGCCCTAATAAAAATAAAGAATAGTTTTGATATGCTTGGACACTAGTAGTGCTGCCATACATTCTGGTTCCCCGGATTAGTCCTGGTTTTGAGAGTAATGCGTGGATGGGGCGGGTGGGTGGGGACGGGGTATAGTTTTAGTATTGTTCGCTATATCCCTACACTGTTTTTCTTTTTCTTTGCATGAGGAAAAATTCGATTGACTGAAAACTGATTTTACTAAATCTTAGAGTTGGTTTCACGTTAAAGACCACTGACAAGCGTGTTGATCCTATACAAATATTCTGCACACTTCTTTATGGAGGATAATGAGAAGCCGCCGAAAACTTACTTCAGCATTGCCACGCCACTGCTCTGGCCGCTTGTATACAGTATGAGAGTGTTTCAATTAAGTTTCTCCCTACCCATCCCTGCGACGAACCCATGTCTCGATAGTGCTGTAAACCAACTTCTGCGAGTTTTGAGCACTGAAATAAGAGGAAACATTTTCCTCTATGTTCCCGATCACCTCAGGAAACCGGCCGTCAGCCAATTTCTCGACGACAGCCTGTATGTTTACCGGAAAGTATTTATGAAATGATAAATGGACACCCTAGCTGCAAACAGGCGTTGATTTACTTCATTGGGGACATGTTGAAAATGTGTGCCCCGACCGGGACTCGAACCCGGGATTTCCTGCTTAAATGGCAAACGCTCTATCCATCTGAGCCACCGAGGGCACAGAGCATAGTGCGCCTGCAGGGACTTATCCCTTGCACGTTCTCCGTGAGACCCACATTCCCAACATGTCCACACCACTACATTCGTAGTGCGCCTAATAGATGTTTGGCCATCATGCTCATTACTCGTGGCAGGTTAATCTACCAAGTCCCGTACGAGTGAGTTCGGGCATAGCGTGTGCGTGTGGTGTGGACATGTTGGGAATGTGGGTCTCACGGGGAGCGTGCAAGGGATATGTCCCTGCAGGTGCACTATCGTCTGTGCCCTCGGTGGCTCAGATGAATAGAGCGTCTGCCATGTACGCAGGAAATCCCGGGTTCGAGTCCTGGTCGGGGCGCACATTTTCAACAAGTCCCCAATTAAGTGTATCAACGCCTGTTTGCAACTAGGGTCTCCATTTAATTATTTCATTTCCAGCAAAGCTGCATGGTCATCAACGGTAACTGTTCTTTCGGGAACAGATACTACCGTCATATATAGGGAAAATATTTATTTCATATTCTACGTCTATCCTCTGCAAACCACCGAGAGCTGCCTGGCCGAGGGTGCGTTCCATTGTACCAGTTGTTTGGGTTTCTTCCTGTTCCAGTCACGTATAGAGCGAGCGAATAATGATTGAATGCCCCTGTGCGTTCAGTAGTTATTCTTATCTTATCCTTACTGTCACCAGCTGGCCGTCCGCCCCCTGTAGCTGAATGGTCAGCGTGGTAGAAAGTCAATCCTAAGGGTTCGATTCCCGGCTGGGTCGGAGGTTTTCTCCGTCCAGGGACTGGGTGTTGTGTTGTCCTAATCATCATCATTTCAATTAAAAGGAAGGTCAGCGTTGGTCGTAATATTACAACCAATGCTCACTTTCCTTTTAATTTAACATATATGATCTTTGTGCACACTGCACTCCATGGAGTCGCCAATAAATCACCATTCCATCCCTATCGACACGCAAGTCGCCGAAGTGGCGTCAAATCGAAAGATTTTCACCTGGCGAACGGTCTATCCGACGGGAGGCCGTAGCCACACGACATTTACATTTTACCAGGTGGCAAATATGTAGGTGGATGGTTGTATATTCCTAGAGTAATCATTTAAAGAGACTCTCTCCGGATAATTTACGTCTCTTTAGAAGTCTTCCAATTCAGTTTCTTCAGTATCTCTGTGACTCTCCCACGGATTATACAAACCTGTAACCATTCGTGCTGCCCTTCTCTCCATACGTTTAATATCCCTTGTTAGTACAATATGTTGAGCAATATTCTAGAACAGACCGCAGGAGTGATTTGTAATCGATATCCTTTGTAGATTGATTCTATTTCCCCAGAATTCTAACGGTAAACCGAAGTTTACCACCTGCTTTACTTATTCCTGAATCTAAGCGTTCATTCAATTTCATATCCCTACTAAGTATTACTACCAAGTATTTATATGAGTAGGTTGATTCCAACACTGACTCATCGATATTACAGTCACAAGACATTAAGATTTTTCTTTTTGGGAAGTGCAAAATTTTACATTTCTGAACATTTAAACCAAGTTCCATCTCTGCACCACTTTGAAATCTTAAAATCTGACACTATTTGTGCAGCTGCTTTCGGATAGTACTTCGTTATAGATAAACGCATAATCTGCAAGAGGTCTGATTTTACCATTAATATTGTCTGCAGGGTCATTAATATACAACATGAACAGCAAGACACCCGAAGTTACTTCTACATCTGACGATGACCCTCCATCCTAGATAACATGTTGAGTACTCCCTGTCAAAAAGTCTTCGATCAAGTTAGAAATTTCACTTCATACCCCATATGATCGTAATTTTGATAACAAGCTTAGGTTTGGTACCTCGTCAAATGCTTTTAGGAAATCAAGAAATACATTGTCAACCTGATTGCCTTGATCCAAATCTGGCAATATATCAGTTGAGAAAAGTGCGAGCTGGATTTCACATGATCGAGGTTTGCGAAATCCGTGCTGGTTGGAATTTAGGTCATTCTGTTCAAGATACCTCATTATGTTTGAGCTCAGAATATGTTCTAAAATTCTACAATAAATATATGTCAAGGACATTGTACAGTAGCTTTGTGGATCATTCCACTACCCTTTTTTAGCCAGATGCGACCTGTTACTTTTCCAAGAATTGAGCACTCTTGTTAAAGGGATCTACGATAGATTTTAGTTAGAAGAGGGGCTAACTCAGCCGCAAATTCAGTGGAATCTGGCATATTCCATGAGGCCGTGCAGCTTTGTTCAATTTTAACTATTTGAGCTGTTTCTGACCACCACTGTCACATACGTATTTCATTCATCTTTTTAGTGGTACGAGGATTACAGTGACGCAATCATCCTGGGTTTTCTTTTTGTAAAGGAACGTTTTAAAACTGAGTTAAGCATTTCAGCTTTTACTTTGCTATCCTCAATTTCAGCTCCTGTATTATTCGCTAGGGATTGGACACTAACTTTGGTGCGAATAACAGCCTTTACTACGCGAACTTCTTTGTATTTTGCAAAATCATTTGATAATATTCTGGTTCGGTAGTCCCTGAAGGCATCGCGCACTGCTCTTCACAGCCAAATGCGTTTCATTCAGCATCTCCATTTATAGCACTACGCTTTGTTTTACACCTATTACGCAGTAATCTGTTTCTTTCGAAATTTCTTCACAGTTACACTGTATCATGGAGGTTCCCTCCCATTAGGAATTTTTCTTCTGGGTACATGTCTATGCAGTCCGTGGTCAACTATTCTTTTAAACTTTAACCACATTTCCTCTACATGCTCCTGCCCTGAGCTGAAAGTTTTGAGTTCCTTATTGAGATACATAAACTATTGATTTTCTATCTAGCTTACTGAACTTGACATAGTTAATAACTAGCAAATATGATGAAAACCTATAAAACTGGCGTACTAAAAATAGGGGCTCTTTTGCTGGCAGTTATTTTACAAAAAAATAAAAGTTTTCCGTACTAACCAACAAGCACATCAGCTGATGCTTCGGGAACAACCCGTAGCATTTCTAACAAGGAAATATCAATAACAAATGAGTGTTTCAGTATCATTAACAACCGAAAGTCTAACAATATGAACGTAATTACTGATCACATCAGCGTACCACTTGTTCAATCCCTACCTTAACTGTAGCTATACTTATGGTGGAAGGCCTTTTATGGGCCAGCCTCGTCCAGTCCTAGTTTACGTCCCGTCTCTTATATCGTCTACACGACATTAAATCTCGCAGTAACTCAAATTTTATCCATCATACCAAATGAAGCCAACATCCTTCAACACAGAATCGGATCATACCTTCTTGGGATGAAAATCGTTTGAACATGCAACACGTAAGCCTTAGTTGCAAATAGAAACCAATCTTTACCCAGGTTTCAGCCAAAATAATTTGGCCTTCTTCAGAAGCGAGTGACACTGACTTACTGCATGCCAAAGTTTGGCCATGTCGAGTAGAAGCCTGTAGCACCGTAGTAACTAGTCATAATCTACATTACTTGGGCTGAAGAAAAACAGCAGGCTCCACTACGCGGACGAGGTCGGTAGGCAGCGAGAGCTGCAGCGGTGCAGCGCGCCCGCGCAGTGGTGCCTGCTGTCTCTCTTCAGTCCAAGTAATGTAGATTATGACTAGTTACTACGGAGCTACAGTTTTATACATGACAATGTGGTTTGGGACAAGCTGGCGGCTATAATGAGGGAAAAGTGAACTGGAAAACCAGAAAACTTGTAAACTCTTATCTTAATCAAAAAGTTTCAATTAAAGTGAGAGGAGAAAGTACAAACTGGATCTGACTAGGAAAAGGAGTAAGACAAGGATGCTGTCTATCACCTACTCTTTTCAACCTCTGCTTGGAAAATATGATTGACCAATGCTCATTAGATGACAAAGGCGTAGAAATTGGAGGAAGAAGAGTAGAATGTTTGAGGTTTGCTGATGGCATGGTCCTTATAGCTACAGGGGAAAAAGAATTACAAGATTTGGTGGACACCATTGAAACTAACGGAAAAAATATGGAATGAAAATTAACACAAATAAAACAAAAGTATTGGCACTAGGAGGAAATAATTATGCTGAATGGCGAAATACTAGAGCAGGTGCAAAATTTTAAGTATCTTGGAAGCAGGATAGACACCAACTGGAAGTGCATCACAAATTCAAACAGGGATAGCAATGGCAAAAGAGGCGTTTTATAAGGGAAGGAGAATTTTCTGCAGCCATCTGGAGAGAGAACTCAGAAAGAGACTCTGAAGATGTCTTGTTTGGAGTGTTCTATCTGTATATGGCGCTGAAACATGGACTATGAGGATGAAAGAAAGAAAGGCTGGAGGCTTGAGATATGGACATGGCGGAGGATGGGAAGAATAAGTTGGATGGACATAGTAAAAAAATGAAGAGGTACTGAGAAGAGTGGGAGAGAAAAGACAGTTACTAGATGTAATAAAGAGAAGAAAAAGAAATTGGATTGGGCATATATTAAGAATGACAGACTGATAAAAACAGTTTTAGAAGGTTATGTGGAAGGGAAAAGGAAGCAAGGAAGGAAGAGATTCCAGATACTGGATGACATGGACGATACAACGTACGGCAGCCTTAATAAGGAAGCAATGGCTCGCAGAATATGGAGAGGCAAAAAGGCCCT
Organism: Schistocerca gregaria; assembly: GCF_023897955.1. Classification (NCBI taxonomy): domain Eukaryota; kingdom Metazoa; phylum Arthropoda; class Insecta; order Orthoptera; family Acrididae; genus Schistocerca; species Schistocerca gregaria. Next base: position 205,075,901 of record NC_064921.1, read on the forward strand.
GCTAATATAGCAGATAACTGATGATCATGACTTGACATGGACAAACTGTGGCATGCAGTAGTTCAGTGTCACTGTTTTCTGAGGAAGGCAGAATTATTTTGACTGAAACCTTGGTAAAGTTTGGTTTCTATTTGTAACTGAGGCTGACGTGTTGCATGTTCAGTTATCACAGTTGCTGACAACGCTGCACAATGTTAAAAATTCTTAAAATCGTTGCAAGTATGTAATAGCAGTCCGCCTGTACTGCGAGGCTTTGATGTGTACAATTCTTTTTATACAATTTCAGAACAAGCTTTCGATATAGATAGAAATAGCGTGCGTCCAGTGGCATTTTGCAATTTAGTGTAGAAAATGTACCATAAAAAAAAAAAAAAAAAAAAAAAAAACATTTTCATTCCTGCAAATACGATATGAGCTGTGGTCTGTGTACAGCGCTATAATTCTCTACAGTGAGTAGTCCGGTAAGTATTTTTGCCTGTAGGCCTGTCTCTGTGCTGTTAACCTTGTGCCCAGCAAATATATTTTACATACTACACTGCTTGCTTTTGCTGAGCTGTTAGAAACTACGTGCGAATATCGAAGAGCCTAATATTTGTTTACAGGCAAGTGGAAAGTTCTTCAGGACGTTGTTTCAAGTTCCGTATACAATCCTAGTTTAGTTAATGGAATATACGTGTAGGTCGTTTAATGCTGCCACCATTGACAGTGTAACGTCAGCTACGAGTGCATGCGAAGCGATAAGCTTCCGAACGGGTTAGATGAAAACGGAAATTACGTAAACAGAGGCAGTCAACAGCAAAGAATGCATTGCATTTGTAACTTGTGGACTGCATTTGAACTAATAGTCTGCCACCGCTCAGTGCGACCACAATATACGTTATGTACGGCACGTACATATTTCCAGTTAGCACATATGTATAATACTTCATATGTAAGCTGGAGCCGCAACAAACGAAATATTGAATACGATCGAATTTCACTTACAAGGCAATCAGCACGCGCTTCATTTGACTGTAACGTGTTCCCTCCTACGATTACCATAGCGACTGTAGGGTAAAACATTTTGCATTTTGACAGCTTTACAACGTTTGTGCAATGAATCGACGTGAGATGCGTAGGTGGCTAACAAGAATGTCAGGTTTCCGAACCCGTTATGGAGATTAACTATAATGTCAAAGACTAGTAACACACTTACCTGCTTGTGCCGGGAGATTAAGGCGCTCCTTGCTTCCGCTGTGGCCTGCAACTGTATCGCTCGACTGTCCGTAGCAATATAAAGACAGCTGTGGAGCTGTCCGAGAGTGGAGGGGCGGCGGAATGTTGCCACGTTAGGGTAAGAGGGGAGGGGAAGGGAGGAGAAGGGGAGGGGAACAGCCGTATCTACCGCCGTCCAAAGATGACCTACAGTTGTCCCACACTCCCGCGCCGTGCTGCGTGGCTATGCAATTAATCGCACTTGTACACCACAATCCCTCAGAATTATTGAGATCCTTGGTAAAACCTATAATGACAGAACTCTTCCACCTAATATGGAACATACGAGGATAATCCCAGAAGTAAGGTCTCCTATTTCTTTTTATAAGTACATAGACCTGTTTATTTCTACTATTTTTCGACATAATAACCATTTCTGTCGATACATTTTTGAAGACGCTGTGGCAGTTTTTGTATGCCTATGTCATACCAGCTCGCCGCCATGCTGATCAGAAAGTTATGAACCTCTTCTTTCACCTCGTCGTCGGAGCTGAATCGCTTTCCGGCTAAATATTCTTTTAGCCTAGGGAAAGGTGATAATCACTGGGAACGAAGTCAGGACAATAGGGCGGGTGGGTGATTATGTTGCACTGAAACTGTTGCAGGAGAGCAACGGTTTGCCGAGCGATGTGTGGGCGAGCGTTGTCATGGACAATGTGTACGCCCATGCTTAACATTCCTCTTCTCCGGTTCTGAATTGTCCGTATGAGTTTTTTCAGAGTGTCACAGTACCTGTCAGCGTTAATTGTGGTCCCAGCGATTCAGCTCCGACGACGAGGTGAAGAAAGAGGTTCATAACTTTCTGAACAGCATGGCGGCGAGCAGGTATGACATGGGCTTACAAAAACTGCCACAGCATCTACAAAAATGCATCGACAGAAATGGTGTTTATGCCGAAAAATAGCTAAATGTTCAAGCTGTACACTGATGTAAACCATTATGGAAATAAACAGGTATGTACTTATAAGAAAATAGGAGACCTTACTTTTGGGATTACCCTCGTACGTCGGGTATTTCAAAACGAATATCGAGGTTTTAAGGCTTTGCAGCATTTATTACATTAGAATTACAGTTATAACATAATACGTCAAATGAAAGAGCAGCTAAAACAGTTTTGTCACAAGAGTTCAATGTGAGCACCATTCGTCAGATGGAACACATCGAGTCGATGGACGAATTCCTCTCAAACGTTCATCAGTGTGTCCGGAGTAATTCTTGCAACAGCTGCTTCGGTCTTGTACGTTTACACTTACCTAACACAAGTCATGAGATACCTCCTAACATCGTGTCGTACTCTTTTTGCCCGACGCAGTGCAGTTACTCGACGTAAGTTATTGAAAATCCCCAGCAGAAATAATGAGCCATGCAGTCTCTATAGCCGTCAATAATTGCGAAAGCGTTACACTATCTGATCTCTCGAATGTTCGATGGGACTCATGTCGGGCGATCTGGATGGCCAGATCATTCTCTCGAATTGTCCAGTGTTCTTTAAACCAATTGCGAAGAATAATTGCCCGGTAACATGGCGCATTGTCATCTAATGGCTCTGAGCACTACGGGACTTAACAGCTGAGGTCATCAGTCCCCTACAACTTAGAGCTACTTAAACCTAACTAACCTAAGGACATCACACACATCCATGCCCGAGGCAGGATTCGAACCTGCGACCGTAGCGGTCGCGCGGTTCCAGACTGTAGCGCCTAGAACCGCTTGGCCACCCCGGCCAGCACACAGCGGTTCTCGAATGGCTCCGTGATCAAGGAGCGGTTTTCTATCTCAGAGGAACTGAATTATGAGTGAGACGTTCCGACTAGGGCTGTTAATAAAACATCGATATATATAGATACTTTTTCACGATACGGTGACATATATCGGCGGTATATTTTCCCCCGTATATCGATATCAAAACGGGAATACTGAATGCTGATATTTTTATTTTATGTAATAATTTTTACACAATTTTCGGAAAAAATTTGAAGTGGTCCTTTTGAATTTGTAGTAGGACATAATTTTACTTTCACTATGTGAAGGGGTCTTACTACTTTTTGGGCTTTCATCGCATCCAGTGTTTCTCGTTGACATTGTGAAGCAAGAAGATGCGACACAAAGGCAGAACTCCTATTGCCCTGAGGAGTGGCGGTGAGTAAGTAGAAACAAGATTTCCGATGTGAAGAAAGAGCACATCAGTTACGTTAAAATTTTTTAGAGCGACTAGTGTGCTATTTCTGCTTATCGACATTCTTCAAAAGTCTTTGCTCAAAATGATGAACAAAAATCTAAATGACGAGATCGGTCGTTGCGGGGGGCAGAGACGTGTGAGCGGAAATGCTGACGTAATCGGTGCTCGGCGGTGCCAACAGAAAATACAATGTTTAGCTTCACCACGCTGTTTTGCCACTACACATGATAGATCGCTGGCGTTTGCAGAAATGAAAAAGGGAAGTCAACATGAAGTTTTCCGGATAAATACGGTATGTGACGAAACTGAACGATGGACCTATCAGATACCTTTTATTGTGCTACTTACATGCAGTTACAATTGGTTACATGCGGTTATCGCCAAGCGTAAACATGTATCGTTTTCCTTTCAGATCTTGCTTTGAGGGGGATAGACGAACTGTTAAATTGTTTATTTACAGAATATCTAAGAATGAATCAATGCTTAAATATACAACTCTAAGACAGGCAGTGTATTTACAATGTGCAACCGATATTTTTACAGGCAGTTACGTCTGTATCTTTCTTCGGTATATATACATAACTATATTTTTTACGACAATCGAGAGCCGACAAATAAATTATTAAATATCGAGATATCGAATTCCCAATATTTGCTAAAATATCATAAGTCCTTGTTCCGACTGTTTGTTTACAGAGACTTGGTAACTACATTGACAACCAATGCTATGTATCTGTGTTACTTTTTGAAGTCCCCTCGTACTTACCTGCCTTCTGTGAAATGTACAGTTTCATATGTCTAAGCATTTAGTACAAACTGCGGATCGTTACAACACTTTGATATCTTATCAAGATCTGATTGGATATTTATACACCTTTTTCCAGATAGTACTTCATGACACGTAACAGCATCATTTGCAAAAAAAAAAAAAAAAAAAAATGTTTGAGGTTACTATTAATATTGTCTGCCAGGTCACTAATCATAAAGGGTCAACCCAGTTATAAATTTTGTGTGACATCATATATAATCGTACTTTTGTTAATACACGTTAACGTGGTATCGAGCCAAACACTTTTCAGAAGCCAATAAATACTGCATAAGCCGATCGCCTTGACCATGGCTTTCAGGATATCATGTGAGAAAAGCGCACGTTAAGGTTAGCATGATCGGTGTTTTCGGAATTCATGCTGGTTGGCATGGAAGAGACTATTTTGTTTGAGACGACTCATTGTGTTTGACCTCAGAATATGTTATAGGATTCTACAGCCGATCGAAGTCAATGAGATGGGACGTTAGTTCTATGGATCACTTCTGTTACCTTCTCGTTGACAAATGTGACCTATGCTATCTTCCAATCATTGACCACAGTTTTTTTGTTCACTGTATCTGCGGTATTATCACGGTTAAAACTGGAACTAACTAAGCTGCATATTCCTTACAGAATCTCGCAGGGATCCTATTGAGCCCTGGAGTCTCGTTTAATTTTAGCAGTTTTAATTGTTTATCAACGCAACTGACACTAATATCCAGTAATGCAAAACTGAGCTTGTAAAGTATTCCCCTAGGAATGGGCAATGTTCTGGGTGATGATACAATCATGGTTATTGTCAACAGATCAATTAATATCAACGAGCGGACTGTCCTGAACGGTTGACAGGGTTTAATTTTTCGAGTGGAAACGTTACCATATTAGAGCTACTATTCATTCCTCGTGGTATTTTCTGCCAGACACGCCTTGTTTAGTAATTTTTTTCATATGTCATATTCAGCTTGTGAAATGATAGCTACTGCTAGCAAATACGCTTGTTCCTTGGCATACATACGCAGCCTTCATGTTATGGTGTCCATGGAAAAATTGTGCACGTAACTACAGACCCAACAGTACCATTGAGAAAACGAATCTGTCTCTTCGGAGGTGGCTGCAAGTGTTTACTTAAGAATGTGGAATGGTCTTGATTCCATGTATCTGAGATAGCAACACAATGTTAGTCCAGCGATCAGAATCGCTTAAAAGCGTACGTTGCAAATCTTAATACCTTCGTGATTGGTAAGAAGTATCGTCTTGGATTCTTTTCGAGTCTGTCTTCGTTGTTGTTTCATTATATTCTTTTACATTTTGTTAATACACGTTAATTTGGTAGTAAAGGTAAAGGAACCAGAGAGGCAATTATGACGTTGCGTTTGAATCTGAAAGCAAGACTTAAGAAAAATCAAGACACTTAGGTAAGACTTGTCGATCTAGAAAAAACGTTCGACAAAGTAAAGTGGTGTAAGATCTTTGGAATTCACAGAAAAATGGTTATAAGCTAGATGATGACGATTTTTGGGTTTGTGTTGCGCTCGACGGCGTGGTATCAGCGCCCACACAATTCCTCAAGCTTTTCACTTTCCAGTCTCGCAATTTCTTGAATGAAATAATAATTAAATTGACACCTTAGCTGCGAACAGGAGGTGTATGCATCACTGGGGACATGTTGAAAATGTGTGCCCCGACTGGAACTCGAACCCGGCATTTCTGCTTACATGGCAGACGCTCTATACATCTGAGCCACCGGAGGGACAGAGGGTAGCGCGCCTGCAGGGACTTATCCCTTGCACGCTCCCCGTGAGACCCACATTCCCAACAAGTCCACACCACTAAATTCGTAGTGCGCCAAACAGATGTTTGCCCATCACACTCATTCCTCGTTGCAGATTAATGTACCAAGTCCTGTACGAGTTGGGGCATAGCGTGTGTGTTCTCACGAGAAGGTCAATGGCCGGGTTGCCATACTTCAACTATGTAGAAGTGTAAGTAGGCTGTTTAGGTTTTCTTATTGGTAACGCCACATAGCGCTCGGTATGAAAAAATCACTGGCTGTGCCGTGTGCAGTCTGTGTTTAGTCTGCATTGTTGTCTGCCATTGTAGTGTTGGGCAGCGGCAGCTGGATGCTAACAGCGCGTAGCGTTGCGCAGTTGGAGGTGAGCCGCCAGCAGTGGTGGACGTGGGGAGAGAGATGGCGGAGTTTTGTAATTTGTAAGACTGGATGTCAGGAACTACGATATATATTTTGACTATTAAGGTAAATACACTGTTTGTTCTCTATTAAAATCTTTCATTTGCTAACTATAACTATCAGTAGTTAGTGCCTTCCGTAGTTTGAATCTTTTATTTAGCTGGCAGTATTGGCGCTCGCTGTGTTGCAGTAGTTCGAGTAACGAAGATTTTTGTGAGGTAAGTGATTTGTGAAAGGTATAGGTTAATGTTAGTCAGGGCCATTCTTTCGTAGGGATTTTTGGAAGTCAGATTGCGTTGCGCTAAAAATATTGTGTGTCAGTTTAAGCACAGTCGTGTATAATTGTTCTAAGGGGACGTTTCATATGGCGACCCTTAGCCAACGATACCTCACTGGAATCTTCTGATTTTTTTCTTGTAGTTTGTGTAATTAGTGTAGCTTTTGTTTATTGCTAGCGCGTAATCATAGAATTTCCTTTGTAGTTGCAGTCTTTCATTGTTGTACAGTAAAACAGTTGTGGCATGCATGTAGTTTTGCACAAAGTATTTCGCAGCTGCGCTTGCAATTAACTAGATATTATTTTCAGTGATATGTTAATGTGTTCTCTTATTTTTGCTTTTCAAATTGTGCTTTTTTTGTGTTGTCGTGTGAAATATTGTGACAATAATGGCGTGTGAAAAACGTAATACTAGGCTCCAAAGTAAACTGAGAAATGACAGTGAAGACGAAAGCAGTGTGTTAGCGCCACCATGTAATGAATAAACTAATGTTCAAAGTAGTAATTTGGTAATTGTGCATAGGGAAATGGAGCGGGTTGCAAACAATGGTGTAGGCAGTGAAACAATTAGTGAACAGGAAAGCGTTATCGATCGATCGGTCGGCAACAGTTCGCCTCAGCATACCGAAATGACAGGACACAATATTGCAAATACTGTACATTCAGGTTTTGCGTCCTCACCGTTTTCTCAAATAAGTCAAGACACAATTTCTGTTTTCCAAACTGCGAATATTGCCGGTGCAAATGCATTGCCGAATAGGACTAAGGATCATGTTTCAGACACCAATGCATTGTTATTACAATTAATGCAACAAATGGGACAAAAGCTTCAAAAGTTATACACAATGGAACAAAATCTTCAAAAGTTAGACACAATGGAACAAAATCAGAGACAAACACAGCAAAAGCTTCAAAAGTTAGACACAATGGAACAAAATCTTCAAAAGTTAGACACAATAGAACAAAATCTTCAAAAGTTAGACACAATGGAACAAAAGCTTCAAAAGTTAGACACCACGCTTGAACAAACACGTGAAGATTTAACTAATGAGTTACATAACACTGAATCGAAATGTCAAAAAGTCTGTAATGACGTAAAAACACAAATTTGTGAGCATTTCCAACCTATTTTTTCGCGGCATGAAAATGCATTACAGAATCACGAAGCAGCCATAAAAGAACTGCAAACTATTGTTCATGAAAATCATGAGACCTTGCAAGCTAAAATTGACTCAGTTGCATCTACCGATTCGGTTATGCAACTTGCAAAAACTCAAGCGAACTTAAAGGACACAGTAGATACTCTGAAAATTGGTTCAGAAAGACACACAGAGGAAATAATTTCACTGTCGGATAAAGTAGCCGAACTTTCAGATCAGTTCACTAACTTATCTACGAAGGTAGATGATGATCTGAATGACACAAAACCTGTAGCCTTCACTGACACTGAAGAGTATGAACAAATTAGGAAATTCAAACAGAATCAAAATCAAATCAACACACAGTACAAAAGAGAATTGCGGGAAGTACAAGATCAGCTGGCTCAAGTAATACAAGAATTACATATTTCAGAGGACACTCGCGCCCCAGTATGGGAAGAGGGACATAGCAATACAGAACAACCACAAAATAATAACACAGGGCATTTCGGAAATCATGAAAGTAATTGGCAAAGTACACCGAATTTTGAGATGGAACCGCCGAAACGACGTAACAATGACCGATATGCGACCCGCCGACACGATGATTTTGACTATAAGCTGTTCATTACTACACGTAAATTCAAAACATTTAAGAATTCTGGCAACGACATTCATCCACAAGCGTGGCTCCATCAATTCTCTCATTGTTTTCCTCCCAACTGGTCACTAGAGCACAGATTAGAATTTATGTGTGGCTATTTAGAGAATGAACCAGCTGTAAGAATGCGATCGGTCATTCACGATTGCCACAGTGAAGGAGAATTTTACCATGCCTTCCTCTCAGCATATTGGTCCCAAGCCACACAAGACCGAGTAAAACATAGCATCATGATGATGAAACACTTTGAACGATCTGAATTTTCCAGTCTTGTCAAATATTTTGAAGACATGTTGCATAAGAATCAATATCTTTCAAACCCATACAGCCCTTCAGAACTGATCCGCATTTGCTATATGAAATAGCCGGAACATTTACGACACATTATTTTGGTAGGACGTTGCAAAGACGACACTGAAGCTTTTCAGGGACTGTTACAAGAACTGGAAATTGACACTGACAATCGCGGAACGCGAAAACAGGAGCACAACAATTACTGGTCACACCTGTCACAATTCCGCGATGACAGAAATAATACACCACAAGGCTATTCGTACAACGTAAATCGTGACCAAAACAGACACCACCCGTATGACAACCGTTGGCAGAGTAGTAATTATTACAAGGAAAGATCACCTCTCTGCGGTAATGAATATCACAGAGACACTCAGAGAAACAGACAATACGGGAACCAAAATAATTATAATCAAGGGAGACGGAATAACTTCAGACGCAACAGTTCAGCGCTCAGTTACGATTCCGGGAGAAATTCTCCACCACATGACCGACAAACAAGAAACTATGTAAACTACCGACAAAACGACAGACGTGAATTTCACCAGAACTGGCGGGATTCAAACAGAGCTGGGCCCTCTCGGCAAAGTGAATTTGTAGAAGTTAGGTCTCCTAATCCCAATAACGACGCGTGCCAACAAAGAAACAGACAATGATTCGCACCGCAGGCAGCCGCGTGCGCCGGCTGGCTCAGAGAAAAATAACAAAAGCTAACTTTGTGCAAAATACCAGTGTTCCTTACAGACATAATCACATGATAATTGCTTTTCAGTTGACAGTCTGCGTACTAGGAAGAGTAAAGGTTTACACCACATTTCACATGTAAAACCGTTTATTGACAGATAATCTGCTTTTTAACTTTGTCTTTGCCATAAAACATTTCACTTCACATTTATTGTATGCTTTGTCACACTGAGAAACTGTTAACATGCAACAATGTTTTGAAGTTAACTATACAATCTAGAACATAGGGAACATTTTTAAACAGAAATTACGAATGCATTGTTATAGTGAACAGACGTCACAGTGTTATTGTGCGTGTACATTCTTGCTTGTTAGTTGCACGATTACGTAACGACTATAAGGCTGACATACTTAGAACAGTTACCAGTACTGCTAATGAGATTTTAATGCCAACATTTTGGTTTACTTGAAAATACATTCTGGATTTAAAGTACTTTCTGTGAGATACAAGATGATACAGTGGTTAGTTTATGTGACAGCTACACGATTTTATCACGACGCTACTAATGAGTGACAATTTACAATGTTGCTTTTTCAGTTTATCTGTTTTATATCTGCACAGTTTTTCTGAATTTTTCTGGAAAGTAAAACATGTTTTAGTAGTAACGTTTGTGGTATAGCTACAATGAGACAGCATTTTCTGTAGCACAACAATACGTACAGTACAGTACTTACTTCATCACGGCAATAAGCGTAATAACTAAGATATCTATACGCAAAGCATTTCAATTTCGTTTATCATGAGGTAAGTACATTGACTTCTGCAGAACTTAGCTTTCGGAGGACAACAACTACGACACTTCCACAGAGATTGTCTTACAGCAAGACGCCCATTTAGCGCCACAGGATACGCGTTAAACTATTTATTTTTCAACATATTTGAATTACAAATAAAGTTTTCTGTGATACATTTAATTCCATTGCTGTAATCTGTAACACCTGAGGATATAATTACATTAATCCTCAGGGGGGTACACGCTTACTTTGTGTACCATGTGTATGGCAAGCACAAGGAGCCCTAGCTAATATGGTATTTGCTTATACAACTTTACACATCGGTACCATATTTCTCTAACACATAAATTGCACAGCGATCTGATTATTTAACAGAGAAACAAACATTTTTTTAAATACATCAGTGACAGATGTTTACGTAATTACACCGCTGGATAACTTCACACTTACGAAATTGTATTTTGTCTATACTTTGTGGACTGTTCATATTTTTTCAGAACCATTGTGATACTATGAGAGCTTTGAATGATGTATTTGGTATGGGGTCATGATTTTTAAAGTGCATTTGAGGTAGATGACACTTTTGACATGAGCACAGATTTTTTTTTAGGTTTTGAAATAGGAAGCCACGACGATTTTGAGATTTGGCTGAGGTTTTATGATGTTATGATGACGATGTGTATTACGCTGTTGTGGTATGTTTATGATCAATTGGCTGATGCTATGTGAGGAATTTGATTATGCTATGTATTTCTTATGATTAAATATTGAAGAAGTGTCGACAAATATGTATATGTGTAATAAAGCAAGGAATAATGAGTAGTGGTTAGGGACTCTGGTTTATGCAAAAGGTTGTTGGAAACCAAGAATCGTACTTTAAGAGTTATGAAATGTATGTAAATGTGTGAATGTATTACAATGCCGATGAAAATTCTTTGGACACTGTTATATTTACCGGATTTTGTTTCTACAGATTTGTAACGCAAGTTCTTGACCTATGAAATATTTTTTATATGAGACTGCCACTGTAGCGGAAACTGGTGTCGTAAATATTTCGACAAGACAGTTAAGTGTCCACCTGACGTAATGCGTCGTGGGCACCCAGCTGCGCGACAACCACCTGACAAAAGAAAGCCATTAGTGTGTGCCTGTCAGGTGGAAAAAAAAGGAGGCCGTTATCCTTGCTATTGACATTCCTTTGTAGAAAGCATCGCAAATACGACACGCTCATTACTTGGAAAGATACTTACATCTGCACAGCTGATTATGACAAGCGTCTTTCTACGAGAATTGAGAGAATTTTTTACTACCTTATGAAATGCCATATGGCTAATGAATGATGTCTCATGCCTTTCTTTGTACATATTTGCTCATTTTGTTTAATATCTAGTTTCTAGCTGCAGTGCAGCATTGGTTAAAATAAAATTTTATAGATGTACTAATATAAATATTTTCTGTCTACAGATCCAGTATATAAAACAATGTGATATACTTCCAAAAAAATGAGGGAGCACAAAAAGACATTTCTCTTCACAGGAACTGCATACATAATTTTCTTTTCAAGTACTTGGTAATTTATTTCATAGTTTTTGTGGTGCACCACTTTAATTATATAGACATTAAGATGTGAATCGACATCTCCCTTTTCTGCACTGTTGTCTTTACTGTAATATTTTTTCTGCTTGAGCTTTGTCATGTTTAGTTATAAGCTGTTGCATTTGCTTCTACTGTGTGCCACGCATAGTACTACTGAATTTCACTTTGAATTACTCTGTTAAGCTAGTTTTACTACTGATTTATTTTTCTTGTTTGCTGCCCATTGCCTTATATTAGTTGTAATATTGCTGCCTTTTTTGCCAATTTCCATTTTTTTATCATTGCTTTTTGTGTAAATTGTTTTGTGCTGCTGCATTGCCTCATCCCTTAGTTAAGGAGCTGAGCTCAGTAGATTTAAGTTAGCTTAAGAGGGGGTAGCCTATATAAGAGAATGATTTGCGATGGATTGGAAGAAATGCATTGAGAAGATATACGAAAAAAGTACAGAAATCAGGTATAGATAGGACTTTTTGGAAATAATGAAGAACGAAGGGAGATCTCCGAGAAGTAAAGAAAGTTTTGTTTGCAAAATACTGCAGTAAAACAAACCCTGCCCTTTCCTTGTGTTATCCCACTATTTGTTTGTGTAACCTTGTGTATTTATGTTCTTCCTGTCTTTATATGTTTATCTGATAAGACTTATGTTGCAGAATTTTTCTAATACTAAGCTACATTCACTATGATGAGGAATACTGTTATCCTCAAATATAATTTGCATTAATAACATGTTATTTACTTTTTAAAGATGTTGACACATTATTTATTCTGTTTTGTTCTAATGCTCATGTGTGAAGTTGATGTTTCAAAAGTTATTCTGATTTTTTATGTATGTACTTATGTCGTAATTTTCGTAACACTGATGTATTTGCTATTTCGATTCTTTTGTAAAGCCTGTACTACTGCAAATGTTATCTGTAGTGTTATGTTCTTTAAAGATGTATTTTGTACCTTTGTTATTGCATTCTTATGTTATAAAGTTGTAATTGACACCAGTTCATCAAATTAAGTAACTGCACACGTTTCTGTTGGTCATAGTATATGGACAATATGTGAGAAGTAGGGACTGATAGTGTTTGCACATGTGTTAATAACTCAGCAAGGGACTGGTTAACAGCATTGCTGGTTCTAAGGACAATTCCAAAAACTTTGTGAGTGGACAAGTGGTGGGTTATGGACTTGCTATGTTATCCGCAAGACTTTCAATGGTGATTGTGCGCCTGCACAGTCAAACAGATGGCTGCTGGCCATCTCTACAAGGACTACAGTGGGTCTACACCTTTGACGACCCACCGGTACCATTATTTCTACAAGGACTGCAATGGGTCTGCACCTCTGGTGGCCCACCAATACCGTAATCTCTACCAGGACTACAAGGGGTCTACTCTGTGATGACCTACCTACCAATATTCTTCAAAACTTCGACTGACTCTGCTGTGGGTTTGCTCTGTTGTGGCCCATTACCTGTCTGCATGTCAAGAGTCAGCACTGTCTTTCGTTGGAAGGACAACACTACTTCTTCAAGACTGCTTAGAAATCCACTACTTCCAAGTGCAATTTCTTTTATTGCTCAGACTTTGAAAAAAAAAACACTGCAATTTTACTTTGATGAACGACCAGGACTGTCTTTATGGACTGTGAGAAAATTTTAGCTTCTGACCAACATTGTATCAATAAGTGTGTGTATTTGATATCTTTGTTATAGTAACTATGAAAATTTTATCAAATCATTATTGGCCACTGCCCAAAACAATTTGTAAAAATGTTTTGTGGGGAGCATGGGGGCTATGTAAGTAGGCTGTTTAGGTTTTCTTATTGGTAACGCCACATAGCACTCGGTATGAAAAAATCACTGGCTGTGCCGTGTGCAGTCTGTGTTTAGTCTGCATTGTTGTCTGCCATTGTAGTGTTGGGCAGCGGCAGCTGGATGCTAACAGCGCGTAGCGTGGCGCAGTTGGAGGTGAGCCGCCAGCAGTGGTGAATGTGGGGAGAGAGATGGCGGAGATTTGTAATTTGTAAGACTGGATGTCATGAACTACCATATATATTTTGACTATTAAGGTAAATACACTGTTTGTTCTCTATTAAAATCTTTCATTTGCTAACTATACCTATCAGTAGTTAGTGCCTTCCGTAGTTTGAATCTTTTATTTAGCTGGCAGTATTGGCGCTCGCTGTGTTGCAGTAGTTCGAGTAACGAAGATTTTTGTGAGGTAAGTGATTTGTGAAAGGTATAGGTTAATGTTAGTCAGGGCCATTCTTTCGTAGGGATTTTTGGAAGTCAGATTGCGTTGCGCTAAAAATATTGTGTGTCAGTTTAAGCACAGTCGTGTATAAATTGTTCTAAGGGGAGTTTCATAGAAGGTAGTATCTGTTCCCGGAAGGACAGACACCATTGATGACCGTGCAGGTTCTCTAGAATGATGGATAGAGCGTCTGCCATGTAAGCAGGAGATCCCAGGTTCGAGTCCCGGTCGGGGCACACATTTTCAACATGTTCCCAGTGATGTATACAACGCCTGCCAACGGCTAGGATGTCAATTTAATTAGCATTTAATTGTAGAGAAGCTGCATTGTCATCAATGGTGTCCGTCCTTTCGGGAACAGATACTACCTTCATACATAGTTATAAAATGGCAACCAGGCCATTGACCTTCTGGTGAGAACGCACACGCTATGCCCCAACTCGTACGGGACTTGGAAGATTGATCTGCCACGAGTAATGAGTGTGATGGGCAAACATCTGTTAGGCGCACTACGAATGTAGTGGTGTGGATATGTTGGGAATGCGGGTCTCACGGAGAACGTGCAAGGGATAAGTCCCTGCAGGCGCATTACCCTCTATGCCTTCGGTGGCTCAGATGAATGGAGTGTCTGCCATATACGCAGAAGAACCTGGGTTCGAGTCCCCGTCGAGGCACACATTTTCAACATGTTCCCAATGATGTATACAACGCTTGTTTGCAACTAAGGTGTCAATTTAATTATCATTTCATTCTAGAGAAGCTGCACAGTCATCAACGGTATCTGTCCTTTCGGGAACAGGTACTACCTTCATACATTTCCTGAATGATGATGAAATGACGAGGACAACACGAACACCCAGTCATCGGGCGGAAAAGATTTCCAACATGGCTGGGAATCGAACCCGGGACCCAGTGATTCAATAGCTAACCACATGACCACGAGCTGCCGACGGCATGAGCTACAGGAAGAGAAGTGTAATATATAATAGGTACAAAAACCAAGATGGAACAATAAGAACAGAAGTCTACGAACGAAGTATTTGGTTTAAAAAGGGTATAAGACAACGATGCGGTCTTCCTCCAATACCGTCCAAACTGTACATCTGAGAAGTAACGCTGAAAATAAAAGAAATATTCAAGAGTGAGATCAAAATTCAAGATAAATCACAAATTCGCTCATGCATTGCTATCGTCACTGAAAATGAGGAGGAATTGCAGGACATATTGTAGGGAATGAACAGATTAATAAAAACAGTATGTGGAGTGAGTGTGAAGAATAGGGAACGGAACCTAACGAGGAACAGCAGAAAGGAGATTGTTGACAAACTTGGTATGAAAATTGGGGACCTCGAAATAGAAGAAATGAAGGAATTCTGGTACCTTGGAAGCAAAATTACGCATGATGGACGAAGAAAGGAGGATATAATAAGCAGATTAGCACAGACATAGAGCAAATTCCTCTCTAACATAGATCTCCAAGCATCAGGCACAGACCTTGGACTGAAGAAGAAATTTCTGAGAATGTGCTATTCGAGTACAGCATTGTATAGAAGTAAATCAATGATTGCGGGAAAACCAGGAAACATGAGTTTCGAAGAGTTTGAGATGTGATGCTATCGAATGGCAAAAAAACGATAAGAAAAGAGGTTCTCTGGAGAATAGACGATGAAAGGAGTACGTGGAAAACACTGACGACAAGAAGGGACTGACTGATGACACATGTGTTAAGGCCTTGTTGATCTTATAATTAACACGCCGGCCGCTGGTGGCCGAGCGGTTCTGGCGCTACAGTCTGGAACCGCGCGACCGCTACGGTCGCAGGTTCGAATCCTGCCTCGGGCATGGTTGTGTGTGTTGTCCTTAGGTTAGTTAGGTTTAAGTAGTTTTAAGTTCTAGGGGACTTATGACCTCAGCAGTTGAGTCCCAAAGTGCTCAGAGCCATTTGAACCATTTATAATTAACATAAAGTTCAAAACTTCTCACACGTGACCCGCTTAGATTTCTGATACTTTCTGTTTTCCCATTATGATCAGTTTTTTGGTGTGTAATTAGTTACTTGTGGGAGATATAGGTTACTATTGTTCTTATACTCTGAGATGAGAACTGTCCACAACGTTTTCAAACGAATCACGAACAGTCGTGGCCCAGTGACATGGAGCGTGGACATCCATAAAATTTCCATCGTTGTTTGGCAACATGAAATCCATGAATGGATGCAGATGGTCTCCAGGTAATCGAACATAACCAATTCCAGCCCATGAGAGATTCAGTTAAATTAGAAGACCGAATCCATTCGATGTCAACACAGCCCACTTTATTATGGAGCCACCACCATCTTGCACAGTGCCTCGTTGACAACTTGTGTCCATGGCTTCATGTGATCTGCCCCACTCCCGAACTCTACCATAAGCTCTTACCAACTGTAATGGGGAACTGTCTTACTAGACCACGGTTTTCCAGCCGCCTAGGATCCAACCGATATGGTCACGAGCCCAGGAGGGGCGCTGCAGGCGATGCTGTGCTGTTAGGAAAGGAAATCGCGTTCGTCATCTGTTGCTATAGTCTACTAACGTCAGATTTCGCCACGCTGTCCTAATGAATACGCTCGTCGTACGTCCCACATTATTTTTCGTGTTTATTTCACGTCGTGTTACTTGTCTCTTAGCATGAGAACACTACGCACACACCGCTGCTCTCGGTCGTTAAGCGAAGGCCGTCGGCCACTGCGTTGTCCGTGGTGAGATGTGAGGCCTGAAATTTTGGACTCTCGAAACATTCTTGACGCTGAGGATCTCGGAATATTTAATTCCCTGAGGATGTCAGAAATGAAATGTCCCACACATCTCGCCCCAACTACCATTCCTCGTTCAAAGTCTGTAACTCTCAGTCGTACAGCCATAATCACGGCGGACACCTTTTCACATGAATCAAACAGCTTCGCCAATGGATTACTCTTATACATCTTGTGTACGTGATGTTACTGCCATAAGTATACAGAGAGGTCCATTGATTGTGACCGGGCCAAGTATCTCACGAAATAAGCGTCAAACCAAAAAAACTACAAAGAACGAAACTTGTCTAGCTTCAAGGGGAAACCAGATGGCGCTATGGTTGGCCCGCTAGATGGCGCTGCCATAGATCAAACGGATATTAACTGCGTTTTCTTAATAGGAACACCCATTTTTTATTACATATTCTTGTAGTAAGTAAAGAAATATGAATGTTGTAGTTGGACCACTTTTTTCGCTTTGTGATAGATGGCGCTGTAATAGTCACAAATATATGGGTCACCATTTTAGACGAACAGTTGGTAACAGGTAGGTCTTTTAAATTAAAATACAGAACGTAGCTACGTTTGAACATTTTATTTCGGTTGTTGAAATGTGATACATGTACCTTTGTGAACGTATCATTTCTGAGAACGCATGCTGTTGCAACGTGATTACCTGTAAATATCACATTAATGCAATAAATGCTCAAAATGATGTCCGCCAACCTCAACGCATTTGGCAATACGTGTAACGACATTTCTCTGAACAGCGAGTAGTTCGCCTTCCGTAATGTTCGCACATGCATTGACAATGCGCTCACGTATGTTGTCAGGCGTTGTCGGTGGATCACGATAGTAAATATCCTTCTACTTTCCCCACAGAAAGAAATACGGGGACGTCAAATCCGGTAAACGTGCGGGCCGTGGTATGGTGCTTCGACGACCAATCCACCTGTCATGAAATATGCTATTCAATACCGCTTCAACCGCACGCGAGCTATGTGCTAGGCATCCATCATGTTGGAAGTACATCGCTATTCTGTCATGCAGTGAAACATCTTGAAGTAACATAGGTAGAACATTATGTAGGAAATCAGCATACATTGCACCAGTTAGACTGCCCGAGCGGCCCAAAGGGCCCAATTATCCTTCCTCCCATAATGCCGCACCATACATTAAATCGCCAAGGTCGCTGATGTTTCACTTGTCGCAGCCATCGTGGATTTTCCGTTGCCCAATAGTGCATATTATGCCGGTTTATGTTACCGCAGTTGGTGAATGACGCTTCGTCGCTAAACAGAAAGCGGGCAAAAAATCTGTCATTGTTCTGTAATTTCCCTTGTGCCCAGTGGAAGAGCTGTACACGGCGTTCAAAGTCGTCGCCATGCAATTCCTGGTGCCTCAACACCGACATTTTTGAGATTCCCGACTCTCGCGCAATTTGTCTGCTACTGATGTGCGGATTAGCCGCGACAGCAGCTAAAACACCTGCTTGGGCATCATCATTTGTTGCAGGTCGTGGCCGACGTTTCACACGTGGCTGGACGCTTCCTGTTTCCCTAAATAACGTAACTATCCGGCGAACGGTCCGGACACTTGGATGATGTCGTCCAGGATACCGAGCTGCATACGCTGGCGCGCCGGCGCCCGGACCCACGACCTCTAATGACATTGCAGTCGATGTATTTCTTTAGCACACGCCCGTTGGCATTTTGATCACAATAGCCATACATCAACACGATATCGACCTTTTCCGCAATTGCTAACCGGTCCATTTTATTACGGGTAAGCAAATACCGTATCACGAAGCAAAT
Source organism: Schistocerca gregaria (assembly GCF_023897955.1). Taxonomy (NCBI): domain Eukaryota; kingdom Metazoa; phylum Arthropoda; class Insecta; order Orthoptera; family Acrididae; genus Schistocerca; species Schistocerca gregaria. The sequence goes on from NC_064921.1 coordinate 205,094,603, forward strand.
TATGTGATACCAAGTACTTTACGTTTGTGACCATTACAGCGCCATATATCACAAAGCAAAAAAGTGGTCCAACTAAAACATTCATATTTCTTTACGTACTACACGAATACGTAATAAAAAATGGGGGTTCCTATTTTAAAAAAAGAAAAGTAGTTGTTGTCCGTTTGACCTATGGCAGCGCCATCTAGCAGGCCAACCATAGCGCCATCTGGTTTCCCCCTTCAACCTAGAAAAGTTTCGTTCCGTGTAGTTATTTCGTTTGACGCTTATTTCGTGAGATATTTGACCCGGTCACTATCAATGGACCACCCTGTATATGCATATCGCTATCATACGATTTTTGTCACCCCGGAGTAAATGTTAATAATTTTAAATGTAATAAGATTAAGAGTGAGAAAACTGTTTGAATGAATAATAATATATGTAAAAGTAGGCAGATATTCTCATTTCGAAACATACTGTTGTGCTGCGCGTAACTTTGAAACGGGCTCACGAGGCACTGGACTGCGGTACGCTCGCAATGAAGACGGCGTTGTGGGCGCTCTCGGTGTCAGCCGTCCTGTTAAGCTCACGTGAACAGAAGCCGTGACAGGGACAATGGAGTGCTTGTTGGTTGTGAATTGGGTCCAGCCAGATGGAGAAGACGACGTAAATAGGCGGGGGTACGCTCACAGTAGCGAATCTGACTGTGTGGACTGCAGCTTCATCACTGCAAAGTTTCTGGTAATGCGGCGGCATTTAATTCAGTAGTAAAATTTATACAGTTGCTAAAGACATTTTGTGTTGCATTGCACTGTGTAGCTATATAAACTCAAGGACGTGCTGAAAAATAATTTCTCCCAATTTTTTATGTGAAAATTTTTAAATTTTTTTTTGATCGTGGAACACTAAAGGAGGGGAAATTTTAAATTGCACTACTCTAAATTTATTCAAAGGAAGTCATAATGTACAAGGTGACAAAGAAAAACGGGGACATTTCCACAATCTAATAAAACTAGAAGTGATGAAGGAAAGAAATTGCACTCATAGTAATTGAAACCTCACAACTTTGCCATTTTCGAAACATTCATGGCATTTATCATTAAAAAAAAAAATTACGTTCTTTAGATGGAGTCCTCCTGTACGAATATATTCATGAAATCTGCTGTCGAGATTCCTCACTCACCGCTGCAACATCTCAGCTGGGCTACTGTGAACTGCATCCCTAATTCGTTAATTTAACTCATCCAGGGAGCCGGCCGCGGTGGTCTTGCGGTTCTAGGCGCTCAGTCCGGAACCGCGCGACTGTTACGGTCGCAGGTTCGAATCCTGCCTCGGGCATGGATGTGTGTGATGTCCTTAGGTTAGTTAGGTTTAAGTAGTTCTAAGTTCTAGGGGACTGATGATCACAGATGTTAAGTCCCATAGTGCTCAGAGCCATTTGAGCCATTTTTGAACTCATCCAGGGTTCTTGGTCGAGTCGTGTGGACTTTGCTTTTGAGGTAGCCCCACAAGAAAAAAATCACAAATGGATAAATCTGGCGATCTAGGGAATCAGGGAATGTTACCAAATAGTGACATCAGACGGTTGCCAAACAATTATCGCACATATGCCATCGATTGTCGTGCAGTCTGTGATGTCGCTCCGTCCTGTTGAAACCAGGCTTCTTGATCGTTTGGAAAGTCGTTCAATGCAGGTGTAACGAAAGTTCGTAACATCTCCACGTGACGATCGGCATTGACAGTTATTGTGTTTCCCTGTTGATTTGCGAAAAAATGCGGTCCGATAATCCCCTGTAATGAATCACCCCACCATAGTGTCACTTTACTAGCGTGTAAAGGGCGCTCATGAACGTCATCAGGATTTGTGTTCGCCCACTAACGGTAGTACTATTTATGACATAACCTGTGAGATGAAAATGTGCCTCATATGACATCCACAGCTTGTTCAGAAATTAATCGTCATTGTTTATTTTTGTTACCATTTGTTGACAGAATCCTAATCGTAACCAGTAAACATTGTCCTTCAGTTGTTGCACCATCTGTAGTTAGTACGGATGAAATTTTAAATCAAGATGAAGAATTCTGCGAACTCTCTCCCTGGACATTCCACCCACTGCTGCTTGCTTACGAATTGAACGCCGTGGGCTCCGTAAGACAGATTCGCGTGCAACATCAATGTTAGCTGAAGAACGCACACTTCCTGGTCGTCTTGTTGGTTTCCTCTCGAGGGCAGATCCAGTCTCTTCAGAGTTATTAATCCAACCTGTTATCGCGTATTTCGATGGAACGTCGTCATGGCGTCCTAAATTATAAAAACGCCAAAATTTCCTGTGCGCCGCTACCAGACTATCATTGTTTTTATAAAACATTTTTATGGCTAACGCACGCCGTAGTCCGTTTCACTGATCCATGACTACTGAAATGGCGGACTGTTTACTCGCTGTCACGAACCCGCAGTGCTGCCAACTGTCCATGGGTACCACTGCTCATTTCAAACATTCCTCTTATTCTCTGTCACCCTGCATAAGTTACAAATTAGTTAATTGCCATTATTAGGTATCCAATGGTACGTTGAATACAAAATTAAGTACAAAATATTCTGTTTTATACTCTCTTTCAAATTCTGAAGGTGGCAGGGGTAAAATACAGGGAACGAAAGGCTATTTACAATTTGTACAGAAACCAGATGGCAGTTATGAGAGTCGAGGGACATGAAAGGGAAGCAGTGGTTGGGAAGGGAGTGAGACAGGGTTGTAGTCTCTCCCCAATGTTATTTAATCTGTACATCGAGCAAACAAAAGAAAAATTCGGAGTAGGTATTAAAATCCATGGAGAAGAAATAAAAACTTTGAGGTTCGCCGATGACATTGTAATTCTGTCAGAGACAGCAAAGGACTTGGAAGAGCAGTTGAACGGAATGGACAGTGTCTTGAAAGGAGGATATAAGATGAACATCAACAAAAGCAAAACGAGGATAATGGAATGTAGTTGAATTAAGTCTGGTGATGCTGAGGGAATTGATTAAGAAATGAGACACTTAAAGTAGTAAAGGAGTTTTGCTATTTGGGGAGCAAAATAACTGATGATTGTCGAAGTAGAGAGGATGTAGACTGGCAATGGCAAGGAAAGCGTTACTGAAGAAGAGAAATTTGTTAACATCGAGTATAGATTTAAGTGTCAGGAAGTCATTTCTGAAAGTATTTGTATGGAGTGTAGCCATGTATGGAAGTGCAAAAAGGACGATAAATTGTTCGGACAAGAAGAAATAGAAGTTTTTGAAATGTGATGCTACAGAAGATTGCTGAAGATTAGATGGGTAGATCACATAACTAATGAGGAAGTATTGAATAGGATTGGGGAGAAGAGAAGTTTGTGGCACAACTTGACCAGAAGAAGGGATCGGTTGGTAGGACATGTTCTGAGGCATCAAGGGATCGCCAATTTAGTATTGGAGGGCAGCGTGGAGGTAAAAATCGTAGAGGGAGACCAAGAGATGACTACACTAAGCAGATTCAGAAGGATGTAGGTTGCATTAGGTACTGGGAGATGAAGAAGCTTGCGCAGGATAGAGTAGCATGGGGAGCTGCATCAAACCAGTCTCAGGACTGGAGACCACAACAAAAACAACCCTGCTGCAATCGTGAATTTTAAGAGGATTTAGTAATCCTGTCTGAAACAAAACAAACTGTATTAATTTTCTACATCTTTATTCTTCATGTCTACAGATTTATTTGTCAAAAAAGTCACTCTAGCGACGAACACGTTTCTCCCAACGAGGAACCATTTTGTTGACACCGCCACTGTAGATTGTTTGACTTCGTTGATGGAGCTACGGCCTCACCTCTGCTTGCACTGCTTCATCACTACCAAAGTGAAGTCCTCGAAGGTGATCTTCAAGTTTTAGAAACAGATGTAAATCGGACGGGGCCAGTCTGGACTGTATGGAAGATGGTCGATGTCAGCGAACCCAAGGCGTCCGATTGTTGAAGATGTCGCAGCGTTCTTGTCATGCTGAACGAGAGGGTGCTCCATGTGTGGACGAATTCTTCGAATTCATGCTTTCAGGTTCCTGAGGGTCTCACAGTACCTTGAAAGGTTTATGATGGTGTCTTTAGGTATGAACTCCAAGTGCACCACACCCTGAACATCCCAGAATTTGCTATGCACATATCTTTCCCTGACGATGGTACGGTCTTGAACGCTTTAGGCGTTGAAACTCGGTTGATGCTCTCTTGTTTTCGGTATCAAAACTGCGAACCCAGATTTTATAACCTATCGCCCTCACGCTCAAAACGCTAAAGAATTTGTTGACAGGTGTCTACATTCCTCTGTTTCACGTCAAGAGTGAGCATTCGGGGCACCCACTACGCACGCAGTTGTGGAATGACGCCCTGTACGCGCTCTCTTGACATGCCACACTCACTTGAGAGCTGTGTTTGTGTTACCCGACGATTTTCTGCGATGATTTAATCAAGCCCCGATTCCGAAGAGTTTCGTCGGCTGCCGTCGGCAGTCACCCACTCCGAGCCCTTCACACGTTGAGGCTAGCACGAACAACCCGACGTCGCACTTACTGATGTCTATACAATCATCACCATACACAACTTTCATTCTCTTATGGATTTCAATAATTAGAGGCACTTTTCCTGCGCTTAGAAACTCGATTACAGTACGCTGTTTCTCAAGCACAGACGTACGAGTAGTTACGTTGCACACCGCCATGTCACACAAATTGGAGCCCTCTATAGACAGAGGGTTGAAGTTTGCGTCATCGACGAGGGAAAGTTGACCGAGTAATATGAATGACGTGTAATACATCAGCCGATATTGAGAGTAGAATAAATAACTGGCACGCATTACTTTTCAGCACGCCCTGGAGAATAGGCAACTGCAGCATCGCACTGTCGCTGCTAATTATTATTACTAAAGCACACGTACTAAAATGCACTAACAGAAAAAATCGCGGTATCATAAACTAATTAACGTAGTGTAATGAAATTTTGGGAATGTATTTGTCCAGGTAACGTATTTAAATGATTAACATTGCAAGATCACAGGATAATGTAAACGGGAGATACGCCATTGCAATTGTGAAATCGTGGAACGTTAATAAACGGCGTAATAGCCTGAATGTTGAATGCAAGCATTTAAACGTGCATGCATTGTGTTGTACAGGTGCCAGATGTCAGTTTGCGGGACTGAGTTCCATTCCTGTTGCACTAGGTCGGTCAATACAGAGACGGTTAATGCTGTTTTTGGAAGGTGCTGGAGTTGTCGTCCGATGATGTCCCCGTGTGCTCGATTGGAGACAGATCATGTGAAGGCAACATGTCGACACCCTACAGAGCATGCTGGGTTACAACAGCGGTACGCGGCCAAGCGTTATCAAGTTGGAGAACACCCCCCGGAACGCTGTTCATGAATGACAGGTCAAATCACCAGATTGATGTACAGATTTGCAGTCAGGGTGTGTGAAATAATCACGAAAGTGCTCCTACAGTCATACGAAATCGTACTCCAGACTGTAACTCCAGGTGTTTAGCACGCAGGCAGGTTCGTTGCAGGTCCTCCACTGGCCTTTTATCCAATACAAGGCCATCACTGGCAGCGAAGCAGAGTCAGATTTCATCAGAAAACACACCAGACCTCCTCCCTGACCCCCAGGGAGCTCCCGCTTGACAACAGTGAAGTCGCAAATGGTGGTGTTTTGGGTCAGTGGAATGCACGCTACAGGGTGTCTGGCTCGGAGTTGTCCTTTAAGTAACCGATTTGTAACAGTTCTTTGTGTCATTGAGTTGGCAAACGCTGTTCGTATTGTTGCAGCAGCTGCAGTAGAAGCCCCAGAACGAAACGGCGAACACGTTGGGCTACTTCTCTGTAGTGTCACGTGACCTCCGGCAACCCAGATGTATTGCAACTGTACATTCCCGTGACCACCGCAGCCAACAATAATATGCAATGGCTACATTCTTACGCAGTCTTTCTGCAGTGCCGTAGAAGGAGCATCCCGCTTCTTGCAGACCTATTATACAACTCTGTGAAGTGGTGATAATAGCGTCTTTGTCGCCTTAAAGGAATTCTTGACTAACGTCAACTCAACACCCAGTCTCAAAGGTAACTGAAGCCAACGTGGCTGACATTGTAGCTGCTTGCACCACTCTTACGTGACTGGCGCGAAATTTAAACAGACTCTCACCTTTCAGATATAGAAACACGCATATCGACTTTCGTTTATGTCGCAGTACTCGTTCCCGGTGTTGCAGTTTTATTTTTCGGCCAGCGTATTTCTTAATTGCCATGCCGATGTGTATACATCGATTAATGACGAGTAAATGTGCTGTGTCAATTGCATGCGTGAATGAGTCCTAAGACTGGTTTGATACAGCTTCCCGCACTAGTCTATCCTGAGCATGTCTTGCCTCTGAGCAGCTGCTATCCATTTAAGGTACTCAATCGTCGGTCTTCCTCTAAAATTTTTACACCCTCTCTCCTTTTCCGTCCATTACCAAACTATTGAACCCTTGACACTGCAGGACGTCTCCTATCAACCGCCTAGTTGTGCCATAAATTTCATTTTTCACAATTTAACTCAGTACATCCTCATTAGTTACAGATCAACGCATAAAATCTTCAACACTCATCTGTAGCAGCACATTTCAAAAGCTTGTAGTCACTTCTAGTCTAGACTGTTTTTGACCACATTTCACTTCTATACAAAACTACGCTCAATACAAATACCCTCAGAAAAGACTTCATGTCACCTAATTTCATATTAGTCGTTAACAAATTCCTCTTGTTTCAGAAATAGTTTTCCTTGTATTGCCAGTCTGCAATTTTTGTCAGTTATTTTTGATGCTGCTGAGCAACAGTCACAAATAATTTTTAAATGAACACACCGCGATTTGACTGTATTGTTGTTTAGTTAATTACGACCCAGGTTTCGGTCTTTTACGCAAATTTTAAATGACTGAGTTTATGTCCTGCAGTATATGTTCCTTACAAACTGAATCACTTGAAATGGCATATAAGGCCGAAACCTGGTCTGGCCTTAAATAAACAACAATAGATTCAAATGGCGATGTGTTCGTTTAAAAAGTTATTTTGTTGCCCAGTTAGCAAACCTCATCTACTACTGTTAGTGTCTTATTCCCTAAGCTAATACCGTCAGTATCGCATGATTTGATTCGACTGCATTAGAGTACCCTTGTTTTTCGTTTCTTGTTGTTCACGTTATAATCTCTTTTCAAGACATTATCCATTCCATTCAACTGCTGCTCCAAATCTTTTTTCCATCTGCAACATAATTATTGTATCTTCGGCAAAGTTTTTATTGATTCCCCTGGTCATGAATTTCCTTTCAAAATTTCTCCACTGCTTACTCAATGTACAAACTGAAGATGAGCTACAACTCTGCATCACTCTCCACTCAATTACTGTTTCTCTCCCTATCCTTCTACTCTTGCAACTGCAGTCTGGTATCTGTTCAAGTTGTGAAAGACCGTTTGCTCCCTGTGTTTTAGCTCTACTATCTTTTGAATTTGATAGGAGGTATGCTTGGCAACATTACCAAAAGCTTTCTCTAAATATACAAATGTTATAGTGCACAAGGAGGAAATCAGGTGTAGCATCAATACAAAAACTAGTGACTGGCGATAGGTAGTTTTTGACAATACTGTCACCTTCACCCACAAACACGTAACAGGATGATTCAGCTGCCCCTACTGCTAGGTTTTATGTAGCTCGTAAAGCCTTCAAATACCACACACAAGATTTTTCATGTTCTCTCGCTCGCTACATGCAACCTATTAACCCCATAGAAAAAATGAACAGGACCTTTCTGTAGGAAATTTAATGTAGTTAAATTTTGTACTGGGATACACTTTTGCTAGAGGCCATAGTATTCGAATTATTCAAGAAAAACGTACCTTACCTACAATAATTTTTTTACAAAAAGGTCCTGCTCATTTTTGCTGTAGGACTAATAGTTTGTTTTCCATGCAGCGAGCGAGATAATACGTAAATCTTGCATGTGATATTTCAAGGGGTTGCAGACTGCGTAAAACCCAGCGATAGGGGCACCTGAATCACCCTGTATACAGGGTCATACTTTGATGTTATTACAGAGTTGCAGAGATGATGGAGAAGAGTAAGTGTATCAATTAGAGGTAAGGGACTCTGGTCCAGAAATGACGTGGCCTGTAAGATGCTTATCTCGAAAGCTATGAGCACTCATTCAGTAGAAGAGATGGACGAGTGCTCATGTCTCTTACGGTATGTACTTTAGAGAACATACCCACTGGACATTTTTTCTTGTTTTTGTCAATACTACGTCCTCGCAAAATACGGAAAGCAAATAACTTGCAGTAGAAGGCGTCCTCTGTCAGAGATATCATCACGATATTCGCTTATAACTTTCGACTCAGTTATTTCCGAACAAGTATCCCTTACCTCAAATTGATACATTTATCCTTCTCCATCATCCCTTAAAATTTGTAACATTATGACGGAATCACCCTATATATAAACTTATTACAGATAACTGCATCGTCTGCAAAAAACATCTGAGGTTTATATTAATATTGTCTGTCACATCGTTAGTATATTACACGAACAAAAAGGATCTCAACATATTTCAATGTGGTCGTCTGAAATTACTTCCAGTTCAGTTTTGGCTGTCCGTCGAGGATGCATGCTGCGTCCATCCTACCAAGGAATTCTCAGCCCAGTCACATTTATTTGGTACCCCATATAATAGTGCTTTTGTTAATAAACGCAGGAGTAGGAACGAGTCAAATTATTTTCTGGATTCAAGAAGTGCTATATCTGATCGATAGCTTTGATCCATGACTTCCAGGATTTCGAGTATGAAAAGCGCTGTGTAGGTTCAACATGGTCGATATTATAGGAATCCATTCGACAGGCATCGACGAGAGTTTGGTCTGTTCGAAATACCTAATTATGTTTGAGTTCAGAGTATGTTAATGCTCAAGTACTATTTAATCACCGGAGGTAGCGACATTTGGCAATGAATTGGCCGATCACTTTGTCACCAGTCATAGCACTCACAGAAGGCGACTTGATGTGCAGAAACATCTGGCAGGAAATATTCATCCGGGGAGATTATATTCGACGTATACCGCAAAACGGCTGAAAGGCGGCTTTGTTCGATAAGAGTGCAGCAGACAGCTCTCGTCACTGCGCTGACACCGCTGGAGGCACGTGCAGTTGCGTCACACTCAAGTGTTGACAGTTTCCAGATGGCGGTCATGGTCAGAGGTAAGCGCCACAGACATCGTGGGTTAACCCTGCGGCAGGAACCAACAGGATGTTGGCCTGTGGAAATATATTCTAAAACAAAAAGAAGACGTGCCACGAAGGGATTATCCTTAAGGGACAGAAATCGGTACACGTGATGTGCATGTACAGACAAACAAATGATTACACTGTCAGAAAAAATGGATGATTTATTGAAGATAAAGAGTTTCACAAATTCAGCAAGTCAACAATGCTTTGGTCCACATCCGGCCCTTATGCGACAGTAATTCGTCTTGGCATCGATTGACAGAGATGGTGGATGTCCTCCTGTGAGATATAGTGCAAAAGTATGTCTGTTAAATCGTCAAAATGCTGAGATGACTTTAGGGCCCTGTCCATAGCGTTCCAAACGTTGCCAATTGGGCAGAGATCCAGCAACCCTGCTAACCGATGTAGGGACTGGCAAACACGACAACAAGTAGAAACTCCCGCCATGTGCGGGCGGACATTATCTGGCTGCAATTTAAGCCCGGGGCGGCTGCCATAAATAGGAACAAAATGGGGCGTGGAACATCGTCGACGTACTGCTGTGTTGTAAGACTCCTTCTATGAAACGGAATGGCAGCCCACGCCATCGCTCCTGGACGTCGGCTGGTTGGGCGAGTGACAGTCCGGTTGGAATCCCACCACTGTCTGAGGCGTCTTCAGAAACGTGTTCTTTGGTCATCGGGGCTCAGTTCGCAGCGGGATTCATCACTGCCGAAGACGTGTCTGGAGACACCTTAGACAGCAATTGGGTACCAGTCCGACTGTAGCGCTCCATACAGCCCGACAAGCGGAAGTGATCGTCTGGGGTGTTATTTTATTTCATAAGAGGACACTTTTGGTTGTCATTCGCGGTACGTCGACGACATTCTACATCCTGTTCTGTTGTCCTTCATGGCAAATCGAAAAAAATGGTTCAAATGGCTCTGAGCACTATGGGACTCAACTGCTGTGGTCATCAGTCCCCTAGAACTTAGAACTACTTAAACCTAACTAACCTAAGGACATCACACACAACCATTCCCGAGGCAGGATTCGAACCTGCGACCGTAGCAGTCGCACGGTTCCGGACTGCGCGCCTAGAACCGCGAGACCACCGCGGCCGGCCATGGCAAGTCATCCTCGACTTACATTTCAGCAAGATAATGCCCGCTTCACACGGCGAGAATTTCCGTTGATTGTCTTCATGCTTGCCAAACCCTGCCTTGGGCAGCAAGATCGCCGGATCTCTCCCCAACTGAGTGCGCTTGGGGTATTATTGGCAGGGCCCCCTAACCAGCTCGGGATTTCGACAGCCTAACGCGCGGACGAAATTTGGTCGCTATCACTCAGGAGGGCATCCAACAATTCTGTCAGTAAATAAAAAGCTGAATTACTGCTTGCGTAAGAGCCAGACGTGGATCAACGCGTTATTGGCTTGCTCTATCTGTGAAGCTCCTTCTCTTAAATAAATCACCCAATTATTCTGAATTTGTAATCTTTTATTTGTCTGCACATGTACATCACATCTACCGATTTCCTTCCATTAGGATAATTCATTCGCGGATAGCAGTTTTTTTGTATTAGAGTGTTATTCTTATGAAGAGAATGTGGCAGGCACGAGAAGAGGAAAAGTAGGAGGATCAATTTCTTACTAGTTGTCTATAGAGAGAATATATTCTTAATATTGCACCCATTTTTCTTCTGTTACTTCTTCAGTTATGTTATCACACACATAAGAAAAAAAGCTAACGTTTGCATTAGAATGTTTATTTTGTTTCTAACCAAACACGTTTCGCCCGTTCATGTTAGTCGTCATTGGTCGTCTACAGCACAAAGAAAATTATGTAATTACTCATATTTTCTTAAGAGATCTATAGTGATTCTTGCGAGTGTATTTCAATTATCTAACTATTTACAAATACTGCGTTTTGATTTATCACTCAATTTCCTGAAAAGAACAGAAAAATGAAAGTAGGTGATAAATCACAACTGTACAGTTTGCAAATAAGGTAGTCAGATACGAGATGAAATTTAATGAATTGAGTGGATATGTTATATTTGGTGATTACAGACTTGAGTTATAGTTACAAAGCATTTTGCATTATGAGGGCGTTGCACCGCTCTAGCTTGGATACACGTATGCACTGATTCAATAAGCCATGGTGAGTCGTTACATTCCCTCCTGAGGCAAGCTTGCCAATAACTGTTGTAACTTAATACCTTGGCTGCTTTCACTGAAATGGGCATCTGAGCTGATTCAGTACGAGTTCTGTGTGGAAAAGAGTAGGGACCTTGCTGGTGTACCTCAATGTGAAGCAGACAGTGCCTTGTGCGAACGAACATTGTCCTGCTGAAAAATTTCCCCACGATACTGTCGCATGAGGGGTAACAAATGAGAATGCAGGGTGTTCGTGACGTGTCCCTATGCCGCCACAATTCCCTGAATCATACCCTATGGATTTCCACACCGTGCCTCTAGGAGTAACACTGCAATATCTCTCGAAAACTTTGGGGGAATGGGACCTTTCCCAAGATCGCCTCCATACTCGCCGATGATGGTCGTCTGGTATAGTGCAGAACCCTAAATCACTGGTGAACACATTGCGGTGCCATTTATCAGCAAAACTTCTTGCTGGGGTCACGGCAACGTGCCAAACACAACTGTTTGTGTTGTGGTGTTAATGGCCGTCTATGGACGGGATGGTAATTCCATAGCCCGGCTGCTGCTATTCTCCAGTGGTGTGGAATGATACAGAATATTGCAGGGATTCCATTACTTATTCTCGTATAGCAGGTACATACATGAAGAGGTTACTATGGATTAGTGTACAATATGGCAGTCTTTCTTAACAGTCGACAGGCTTGGTCGACCGCAACCCTTGACGACGAGTATGCCTCACGTTAACATGCAGTTCAACTCACGTTAACATGCAGTTCAACATCGGCCCACTGTCACATCCAAATACCCCACAAATCGGGATACTACACGATTATTCCTTGCAAATCTATAGCACGCCTAATAGACAGCATGCTCAATGATAGGGTGTTCCAAATAAGTATGGACACTGACTACAGCTCCATCAAAAAACTAAAGAATGACTTACCACAAGAATCAGTGCTCGCACCACTGCTGTTTAGCCTCTATATTGCAGACCTGCCGGAAAAATAATAAAGAAAGTTCGGGTATGCTGACGATTGAGCCCTCACTACAAGATGCAGCACAATTGAAGCATCTGAGGATATCGTAACGAAAGACCTGAAGGTAATGGATGAATATTTCCGTAAGTGGAGACTTCAACAAAATGCTTCCAAAACAGAGGTTAGTTGCTTCCATCTCAACAACAAACTCGCTGGAAAGGAACTCAACATTCGATTTGAAAACACCGTTCTCAGGTATAATAAAACTCTGAAGTACTTGGCCATGACGTTGGACAGAACACTATCTTTTAAAGAGCACCTGACAAAGACTGCCGAAAAATTAAAGACAAGAAACAACATTATTCAAGAGCTGTGTGGTACTACCTGGGGAGCAGTGGCCTCCACTCTCCACACCTCTGCTTTAGCAGTTGTATTCTCGGCTGCCGAATACTGTGCTCCGATTTGGCTAAACAGCCCACAAGTAAAAAAAGGTGGATGTCCAGTTGCATAACACTCTAAGGATGATTTCTGGAATAATTAAACCCACTCCAACGCAATGGCTCCCAATATTAAGCCACATCCCGCCGCCCCACCTGCGACGTACTGACGCCCTTGTACGTGAATACAAAAACATCATGGGAAATCGTAGCCTGCCAATCCACCAAGACACTGAGGTTGCAAACACTAATAGGCTTCGATCTAGGAACCCGCCAACAAGAACAGCAAGGAACTGTGTCCAAGAAGGTTTCAGTATCACAAACGCATGGTCTGAAAAATGGAACGCATGGCAAAATCATAACATGCCTTGCATCACACAAAAGCCACCTGGTTTTGACCTACCACGCAAAACGTGGTCCACTCTAAATAGAATTATAACTCGTCATGGCAGATGTGCTTACTCCCTGTATAAATGGGGTAAAATACCATCCCCTTAGTGTGACTGCGGAGAAAGTCAGACCATCAGCCACATTGTTGAGGAGTGTTCCAAAAGAGCCTATAATGGGAGCCCCAACGACTTCCTGCTCGCAACTCCAGAGTCGATACATTATATTAATAGACTTGATGTTTGTTTGTAATCCGTAAACTTTGTTATATTAGTAATGTTGGTTTGCAGTTATTAACGTTTGTTATATTAGTGATTTGTCTGTTGGGTTCTTATGTGTCTGTATTGCCATACGATAAAATAAACTACACGATTCGACCAGCTGACCAATTGGAGGCGCACAATGAGGTCCTCTTGCGGACTCTGTCTGGTGCTGATAACGCTGTCTCGCAAAAGTACGTGGCATCACTGAGCCCTTCACAAAGTTACTCAACATGTGATGCTGTTCATGTCCCTTCTATATCATACTAGGTCCTGTAAATACACTAACACTAAGAACACTAACGCACCCTGGTGGCCGTTCTACCTATCACACAGAACCACAATTGTGTGTACATGTCTGAAGCTGCTTTAACATTCGAAAGTGTCTTCTGAGTGCTTTACATTTTTTGGTGGGCAGTGTGATTTAATTACGTAAATATGCTGCCGATTACATCTATACATATCAAAACCAAATATGTATAATTAAACGGTTTTCCTTATATTATTCATCACTGATGATCCTTGACATGAGTGCCAATTACCACTACATATCTACAAATAAAATACGTATAATTAAACGGTTTTCTTTATACAGGGTGGTCCATTGATCGCGACCGGGCCAAGTATCTCACGAAATAAGCGTCAAACGAAAAAACTACAAAGAACGAAACTTGTCTAGCTTGAAGGGGGATACCAGATGGCGCTATGGTTGGCCCGCTAGATGGCGCTGCCATAGGTCAAGCGGATATCAACTGCGTTTTAAAAAAAATTAGGAACCCCTATTTTTTATTACATATTCGTGTAGTACGTAAAGAAATATGAAAGTTTTAGTTGAACTACTTTTTTCGCTTTGTGATAGATGGCGCTGTAATAGTTACAAACATATGGCTCACAATTTTAGACGAACGGTTGGTAACAGGTAGGTTTTTTAAATTATAATGCAGAACGTAGGTACGTTTGAACATTTTATTTCAGTTGTTCCAATGTGATACATGTACCTTTGTGAACTTATCATTTCTGCTGTTACATCGTGATTATCTGTAAATACCAAATTAATGCAATAAATGCTCAAAATGATGTCCGTCGACCTCAATGCATTTAGCAATACGTGTAACGACATTCCACTCAACAGCGAGCAGTTCGCCTTCCGTAATGTTCGCACATGCATTGACGATGTGCTGACGCATGTTGTCAGGCGTTGTCGGTGGATCACGATAGCAAATATCCTTCATCTTTCCCCACAGAAAGAAATCCTGGGACGTCAGATTCGGTGAACGTGCGGGTCATGGTATGCTGCTTCGACGACCAATCCACCTGTCATGAAATTTGCTATCCAATACCGCTTTAACCGCACGCGAGCTATGTGCCGGACATCCATCAAGTTGGAAGTACATCTCCATTCTGTCATGCAGTGAAATATCTTGTAGTGACATCGGTAGAACATTACGTAGGAAATCAGCATACATTGCACCATTTAGATTGCCATCGATAAAATGGGGGCCAATTATCCTTCCTCCCATAATGCCGCACCATACATTAACCCGCCAAGTCCCTGATGTTCCACTTGTCGCAGCCATCGTGGATTTTCCGTTGTCCAAAAAATCTGTCATCGTCCCGTAATTTCTCTTGTGTCCAGTGGCAGAACTGTACACGACGTTCAAAGTAGTCGCCATGCAATTCCTGGTGCATAGACATATGGTACGGGTGCAATCGATGTTGATGTATCATTATCAAGACCGACGGTTTTGAGATTCCCGATTCTCGCGCAATTTGTCTGCTACTGATGTGCGGATTAGCCGCTACAGCAGCTAAAACACCTACTTGGGCATCATCATTTGTTGCAGGTCGTGGTTGATATTTCACATGTGGCTGAACACTTCCTGTTCCCTTAAATAACGTAACTATCCGGCGAACGGTCCGGACCCTTGGATAATGTCGTCCAGGATACCGAGCAGCATACAAAGCATACGCCCATTGGGCATTTTGATCACAACAGCCAAACAATTGGTAAACGGCCTATTTTAACACGGGTAATGTATCACGAAGCAAATACCGTCCGCACTGGCGGAATGTTACGTGATACCACGTACTTAAACGTTTGTGACTATTACAGCGCCATCTATCACAAAGCGAAAAAAGTGGTCCAACTAAAACATTCATATTTCTTTACGTACTACACGAATATGTAATAAAAATGGGGGTTCCTATTTTTAAAAAACGCAGTTGATATCCGTTCGACCTATGGCAGCGCCATCTAGCGGGCCAACCATAGCGCCATCTGGTTTCCCCCTTCAAGCTAAACGAGTTTCGTTCTTTGAAGTTTTTCGTTTGATGCTTATGTCGTGAGATATTTGGCCCGGTCACTATCAGTGGACAACCATGTATTATGGACCACTGATGATGCTTGACATGAATAGGTGAAACATGTTTTATTAGAAACTCTCAGTTGCAAAAGACGGACTTTTTATTATATACATTACGAACATAATTACTACGTGACACCATTAGTTTGTCGAGGATGATCCATCAAATGGAAAAGGTGAGCCTGCTGGCGACGGTTGTTTTTTCGGATATAACTGGGCTGCGACCCGTCAGCGAGTTTCCGTCTCGCTCTCCCGTTAATTTCGCGATCTAAAAAATAAGAACATCTGCTCACGTTCTTGTTGCTCATATGCTTTCAACAGTAACATAATCTCACCGGACAAAACAAAACTTACCCCATGAACAGAGCACAGGGGTGCTTGGAACTGTTGTAGAGTCTGCAACTGGTACCAGGCTGTCATATGACCCTCCACAGCTGACGTAAGTCATGGTACTGAAGTCGTATGTATGTGCCGATAGGTTACAAGGAATATGCGCAATAACATGGATCGTTGTTGAGATGTGAAAGAATGGCGGAAAGGATCTGCCGTGTCTTGTTTGGACGTGAGCATGAATATACCGTGATTGAAGTTGCCCGATTTGTTGCTGTTATCAAGCGGAGTCTGCAACAAATGGTTTACCACTCGTCCATGCTGTGGTACTTCTGGCTTTAGCAACCATCATATATAGCTCCGAGATTCTTTCCCCAGAGCAATGGAGGTTGCAGCATTACACATATGATGTTATCAGTGGTGCGAAGCACCAGTGGCAGATAGTAACTTTCGCGTGGGAAAGGCAGCCAACATTGTAGTCTATCAACGAGATTGGTTGACACGTTCGGAGGCTGTGCGCCAAAATACTAAATTTCTTTGACGCCAAAATACTAAATTTCTTTGATAACATTTTAATAACGATGCATTAAACTTGCGTAATATTCTGGAATAGGTATCTCTAAATGGTAAGCTGTCGCCTACTTATTTCGAAAGTCAGAATTATACGCAAAACTAAAAACAAAAGCGAAACGAAAAGCCAGAAGAGGCTCTTCGGGTGTCTTCGGAGCTCCGACTAGACTCAGCTCAGAAGGAAAGTAGCGGTGCTGCCAAATCAGATCGATCAAAACGGGAGGGGTAGTCAAGGGATACAGAGGTGTTGTCTGGTGAGTCAGTAATGTTACAGTTTTTAGGTAAACTCAGTAAAGTGCCAATCACATCAGAAGGGGTAGTTTTGGGAGACAGACGTGTGTCTGACGCGGTCAATTGTGTTTCAGTTTTATGCAAATTCTTTAAAGATTTAATCAGATCGGAAAGGGGCAGTCATGGTGGACATTCTAACTTTGTGCAAGAATAATGAACTAGAACATTTTAATAATCCGTAATATGCAATCATGCGACTGGTGTCTCAAGATGAAGATTGTAAATATACCAGTAACGTGCGATCTGTTCAAAAGAGAGTGGATAAAGTTTATAACTTGCAATTTCTCGTGTTCCGGTTACATAAGTACTAGCGGCCTCACTAAATAGTGAACAAACCAGTTATTTACGTAACATCAGTTCCTCGCCAACAGTTCATTACAACTGCAAGACAACGGATGTACGACCTAAGTGCTTCTACCTATGCAGGGGTCACCTTTAGAAGATGTATGTTGGTCCAAATTAGCAGAACTCTCTTCATTTCTCTCAGAGCAGTGAAACCAACTAGGCACCTCGGATGTAATCCATTCCCAGAAGAAATGGGACAATTAACACGTAATCTATGGTAACTCAGAGGAGATTGATGATAAAATTAAATACTGCAACTAATCATAATATTTTTGCGCAGTAATATCACACAGTTTTCGAGGGACACACAGGTTTCGAGGGGACATGACTAAGGTAACAGCGTGCAGTGGGCATTTGGACTCGAACTTTTCGTACAAGGCCGTTGCTCATAGCAACATACAAAGCCGCACCTCTGCAGTAGGACAAACAAAACAAAAACTGGATAATAGCTCACTGGAGGCGTGTAGTTGGGTCCGACGAATTGCGATTTTACCCTCTTTTCAAATGACGCAAGGCGTTTAGTGCAATGACAGCCCAATGATGCGATTAACCCGCAAAGAGTGGAGTACATAGGTCATGCCGAAGGTGATTCTTTGATGATTTGGGGAAGTATTTCGTACCATAAATTGGATCCACTCTTTCAGAATACCGTGATGATGAGTCAGGATGTCTGTTTCAACGTTCTAGGTGACAGATGTTGCTCAACTTCTTCATTTTCTGGATGAGTATGCTGTAGACACTCCCTTCTCCAAAGATAACTACAGCCGTGTTCACCGAGCTGAACGTAAAAATTCCGTGTTTTATGAAACTAGAAGAATGGATAAACCACCTGATATTAATCTTATTGAAAATGGCACTTTCAGAAACCTCGGGTGAAATATAGCAATCAAAATCCCTGCGATTTATTAGTTCCTACAGGATGTTATCACAAATTTGTGGCTTCACTTGGATATAACATACCTGAAGTAACTTGTGACCTCTTTTCCTCGCCGAATTGATACCATTATTAAGGCTTTTATTTTGTTCATCATATTCGATGTTTTAGGAAAGGCTGCCACTGTGCTATTTATGATATTAATAACGAAAAACTGCACTAGTTACTTATGTTTTATGCTCAACACAACGCCTTTCGAGAATTTATTCTCATTTTCACGTGGATTTGTTTAAATGAATATTTTTTATGATGTTTGCATTTATGATTTTCCGCTTGTCTTCCATTGTAGATGACTTTTTTGAGGTTATGCTGCAATTAGAAATATAGCTATTAGAAAACCGGACAAAACGTATTTTGGAGTGTTTTTGTATGCTAGAGTTAGAAACGGTATTATTGTTTCTCTGCTTTAGTTATTGCGCCTCATCCATTACACAGAACGTCACACATAGGCAAATCATCACTTATCACGTTTGTTTTAGTGATCAAAACGTGCTACAAAGATATTGTGACACTATGGTTTCACAAAGAGCTTGCTTTTTGTGGTGTACAAAGCGTTCAAGCTCCTCCGTTAATTCTATTGTATGTGATTTTTGGAAGTGGTGGCCTTAAGGTCTTCTTCTGTGTTTTCAAATGGGTGTCTAGTGTTTTTTATGTATTGTTATTGATGTTTTTGTAAATTGGTTAAGTGTGACAGTTGATGTGTTCAATGTATATAATTTAAAAATTTCTTCGAGTTTGACCTATTTAGTAGCTTGAGCAGGTTTACATGCTATTTTGTATGTTCCTGAGTCTTGTACAATAGCAGACATTTTCATAAACCACCTAGAACAGAAAATATTTTGCAACCAGTAACCTTGCTTAAAAACGTTGTGCCGGCCTGAGTGGCAGAGCGGTTTTAGGCGCTACAGTCTGGAAACGCGCAACCGCTCCGGTCGCAGGTTCGAATCCTGCCTCGGGCACGGATGTGTGTGATGTCCTTAGGTTAGTTAGGTTTAAGTAGGGCACAGTCCCTGCCACATCATGTCACCAACGTATACAAGAAAGCTGTATACAAAACGATGGTACACAGCACAAACAAAGTCTCAATCAACACAGAGGACAGAAAGAAAGGATTAGACATCATTAAGCAAATTGCAGTGACCCATGACTTCCTTAGCCCAATGACTGACAATATGCTGTTACAAATCACAAAAAAAGAAACTCATAGTTCTTGAGAAGGAACCAGTAATACAATCAAGTGTATGGTCAGCATATCTTACGTAGGTACCATCTTTCAAAAAATAGCAAACTTACTTAAGTTACATAAACAACAAATTACAACAGAAATAAGCCCACACCTTAAATAATAAAACAATTCTCAGATTCATGAAAATACAAAATAACATGTAAAACTTGCTCAAGCTACTACATAAAGCAAAATAGCAGGAATTTTCAAATTAGGTACACTGAATACATCAGTTGTTACGCAAAAAACAGTAATAACAGCACACACAAAAGACACTGGACACCTATTTGAAAACATGGATGAAAGTCTTAAGATCATCACTTCCAAAAATCACTTGAACGTTTTGTACACCACAAAAATCAAGGAGAAAAATTGTCAGTGACAAACTATATAGTGGATCAGTTAGTTTTTTTCAAATACTTCTCATGCACATTATAACGGTAGTAATTTCCATAAATATGTACATTTCCTTAGTCATCAGTGGTAAAATTACATTTTATAATGGGTAATTTTGTATGTATAATTCTATCCAAGATCACTGTAACACCTCTGCGTACGAATTCTTTGTGAAGCCATAGTGACGTAATATCTTTGCAGCACCTTTTGAGTACTAAAACAAATAGTGTAAGTGATAATTTGCTTGTATGTGACATTCTGTGTAATGGAGAAGGCACAAAACCTGTAAGCACACAAACAAAATTACCATTTCTAACATTAGCACATTAAGACACGCGGAGATTCATTTTGTGCGACTTTCCGACTGCAGTGAAAAAGTCATCTACAATGCAAGAGAGGCAGAAAACCGCACATGCCAACAATGCCATACGATCATTTCATTTTTACTACTAGCTGTATTCCCCTCGCTTTTTGCAGACAGTATTCACATTCCGGTCCCAAAAACTGACAGTGGTCGGGTGAGCGGTGTGCTGACCACATACTCCTCCATTTCCATCGACGCTTATCAATGAAGATGACACGGCGATCGGTCAGTATCGTTGTCCCTTCCGAAGCCTGTTCGAATGGAGTTTAGTTTAGAGTTCACTTATGCCCCTAAATGAACCTGCAACTGTACAACACGTAGTTCTGTATTAATGGCATCATACACACAGAGATGCATGAAAAACTGCCTCATCGTGCATGAAGTTGGAATTTATTACTTCCTTGATACTAACTCGACTCGCGAACATTTAGCAGAGGGTATCCACATATGTCGATGAATGTACCTACAAAATTAAATCACTGTGTCGAACAGAGGGAGGGAGAGGAGGAAATGGACAGAGAAAGGAAAGAGGAAAAGACGGACAGGGAAAGGGGGAAGAGGAGATGGACAAAGAGAGCAGATGGGCAGAGAGAGGGAGGACGAGACGGACAGAGAGGGGCAGCAGCAAATGGACAGAGAAATGGGGGGGGGGGGGCAGAGGAGGAGGTCAGAGAGAGGGGTGAGGAGGATACTGACCAACTGAATAAATACATACCCGTGCACAGAATTGAATATTTTTTCATGCATACGATCAGTTGTGCTGTTCATCGTTTCCTGTCATATTATCTTCCTCTCTTGAACTGATTTCCTGTCTTTCGTTAACTTAAATCTTCTTACTTCGAATTTCTGAAGGTGTAATTTGTATGACATGGAATTAGATTAAATGAATTACATTCCATGGCGAAAGATATCAACGATGTGGAAATAAGCCATGGAAGTACGTTTTACGTAGGTGCAATACGATAAAATGACTTAGTTTCATGTGATATTACAGTGGTACGATCCTGGTATTTTAGCATGTTATAATAATTGTAATTTTCTGTCAAGATACGCTTCTACAATGTAGAAGGAATTTTCCTTTAGAAAGTTCTTTAAATCAGCCTTGAATTCCAGTAGGTGAGCGGCAATCTTTTCCAAGTGCTATAGCAGACAGTATCCTTGTCTGTCACGAACAATATATATATATATATATATATATATATATATATATATATATATATATATATATATTGTGAAACAGTTATGAAGATATCAAATATTTTGAAGAGGTGAGAGGTCACTGCCGGATGTTCTAGAACTAACAAGAGGTGAAATTCTTATAGGCTAACAGACTGCTCTAACATGGAAAAAAAATTGCCCTGCAATTTGAGTTTCCGTAAATTCATAGTAGTTGAAAGTATTCTGAATAAGCTATTTTCTTCATTTCTTTAATCATCTAAACCTGTAATCTTGGATGCTGGAAATACAATGTGGATAAAGAGATTATTATTCTAGAGTGTAGGTTTTCCTACTAAGATTGTGATGTATCTGTAGCATCGAAACACAACATTATCTGATTCTTAAACTTAATCGTTTAAAAAGACTATTTACTGAGTTTGTGGAGTTATATAAGTCATCATCATTTCTTCTTCTAGTTCCTTAATCCCAAGTTTCTAAACCATTTGTAACTACGCTCCAAATAAAGCACTTCACACATAGTTCTTACAATCGCTGATACACATTCCAAATTCTTTCCCTGTTTTTATTATGCCTCCACCATTTTCTGAATTTTGTACCTACTTTTTGCTAAGTCTTCCAGATTATTGTGTACTTAGCAATTTCCGCTCTCTGTTCACCTACTTCAGAAAGTGCTAGACTCTGTTACTGAGTTTTGTCAAATAAAACGGAAATTCAATTTTATTTCGATCACAAGTTTGATTTATTGTTTGTTTCATCCCTAAAGCGTGTCTTTACAAAATCTTCATTTTTATTTGTATCCCATACGCGGTACGAATCAAAGGACTCTCCAGTCTCTGTGTAACGTGAGGTGAAGCACGCAGGATCAATATTTCAGATTTCTGTTCCATCAGAAAAACTCAGTTTAGAGACCTGATTTCAAGCGGAGAATAACTGGAGGATCCCACAACCTCAGAATTATGGTGAGTGAGCATTGGTCCAATATTGGCGAAGTTACTACGAAGTGGAAACGTCAGCGATGCCACTAAATCCAATCCTCCCTGTGGTAAAGCTATAGAATTACCTTATGAGGACCACCGAATTCTAAAATGTGCTGTAGAGTCCAATCGTCAGACATCCTTGGTAATGTGGCTACGAGTACAATTGGTATAGTAGCGAGATTTCCACTTGTCCCACTTAACTGTGTGACGTCACTAACTACCCCATCAGCGCCCACTTGACCCACTTACAATGTCCTGCTTACTGCCTGCCCTCTCCCTGTTCGCCTGCCACACTTAAGCCCACTTGTCCGAGAGCCTCTATCCGGGACATTGCGGCGAAGGGCCCCAATCAACCTTGAAAAGTGCAAAAATTATCGCAAATCGTAAAAAGAAAACTCAATATTAGGATTCGGACAACTGAGATGGTAACTTGTTTTCGAGAAGTGGGTTAACTGTTGGACACGAAGAGGGAGGGAAAGCTGCGAGTAGGACATTATGAGGGGTTCCAGTTGACGCTGATACGTGACGTCAAGCGGCTAAGTAGTCCGAGCGGAAATCTAAACATCGCAGACGGTGGCCGTAGCTGCACTACCGTTGCTATACTTTTCGACTGTGCCGGCCGCTGTGGCCGAGCGGTTGTAGGCGCTTCAGTCCGGAACCGCGCTGCTGTTACGGTCGCAGGTTCGAATCCTGCCTCGGGCATGGATGTGTGTGATGTTCTTAGGATAGTTAGGTTTAAGTAGTTCTAAATCTAATGGACTGATGACCACAGATGTTAAGTCCCATAGTGTTTAGAGCCATTTGAACCATTTTTTCGACTGTGACACCAGGCCTCCGTGCCAGCTTAGAAGCATATGTCAGCGGCAGCACTATCCTTCGAAGTGTTTCCATGTTCGCATTGCCGCCCCAAGAACCACTCACAAGAACGTGGAAGGCCAACGCTGTTGAGTGAATCAGAGAAATGTTTCATTGTGTGCTGAGTCATGGTACATGACGTGGTTTTCAAATGAACGTGTGGACGTGGTTCATGTCTGACGAACTGAGTTTACCTGAGATTCCTGTGGCTGAGTGAAACCCTTTGGATGAGGATTAATTTTCTGGTTAGAAGGCGGCCAGTTTACGTGCACATCTTTCCACATTCTCAGCTAGCGGCTGTAGAGTGCGGTGTTAGTGGTTTTATGCCGTGTTACTTTTGTGTATAGGACTGTGGAAGAATTACTGTCCTTATGCCTCGACAAGGGCTCTAAAACCTCTAACTTTGACTCAGGATGCGCACACGAGGTACACCATGGACGCAACAGAGTTGCCGCACCATCGTTACCGAACAGCGGTTGTCTGTACGCACCCAATAGTGCTTCGTGGTAACACCATCACTATTTTTCCGGAGATTCCCCAGAACATCGATGTTACATTTTCATACCTCTTGGGGTTCTGCCAGTATGTGTCTGAATTCCTCCAGTCTCTCTTGTCATGCCTACTTGATAACGTTTCCAAATATTGGAACAATAGTCTAGAATCAGAGGTTCTAACGCCTATATGCTATTTCCTTTATTTCAGATATACTGCAGTTTCCCAGAACCTTTCCCACAAGTCTACGTCTTCCAGACAGCTTCCCTAATATTGGTTTTACGTTATCGGCGAATTTCACATGTTCTTAGCGGGAACAGTTCTGATTTTGTAAGACATTCCTCGTCAGTTGGAGCAACTCTAGGCAAAAATGTTGTGGGATGTCTTTTAACCGCTCTGTATTTTCATACGTGTATAATGGGAGGGCAAAATTTTTCCGTTCGAAAGCTGTTCAGTCCAGAATCAGTGCGCCAGTCAAACAAAGTCGCCGTGAGCACTGAGGCAGTCATTCCACTGACGCATGAGGTTGAAGATACCCGTTTGGTAAAACACCATGTCCTGCTGCCTGAAGAAGTCGGTAAGTGCGTGCTGCACGTTCCCATACGACAAGAATCGTCGACCCGTCAAGGCCTTACATAAGGGACCGAAGGCGTAACGGTCGCATGAGGAGAAATGAGGACTATAGGGCGACTGCTCGAGATTCGCCCACTTGAGTTGGCGTAGCTTCTGCGTTATGCCGTTTGCGACATGGTGACGTGCGTTATCACGAAGGAACACCGTCCCAGAACGGTGGTTATCGACAGACGTGCTGCCCCATACACATTCTTCGTCCTTCGATGGATGTCTACCGTTGTTTGTCTTCGGCAGCCAAGAAAACAGTAGCAGCACGTGGGCCCTTTTTGGACGCGTTTGCTAATAACGTCGCAATAGTTTGCGATTCCGTATTTACTGCACGTACGTCGGTAAGTCACAAATGCCATACTAATCCCTTGCTTACACGTCGATGATTATACAGGGTCATTCCTATTAACATTTAAAAAAAATCCGAAGCGACATAGATGACGCTGAGACAAGTAATTTAATATAAGACACACGGTGCCGCAAATGTCGTGAAATTCCCCAAAAGTAAATGACAAATGTTGATCAAGAGATATCACCAGATAACGTAACTCGCCTCGCGTGCAGCGATTGGGTTTGTGGCTCCTGCCCTCGCCGTTAGGAGGGAATGTAACGTCCTCGCTTAACGAAGCAAAAGCTGTTCCAATTTTGTGTTTCTTTCCTTGTTTACAGATTTTATTTAGTAAAGAACACTTAGCTCATTTACTGCTACTGATGCAATTCCATGGCTTATACTTATTTACTTGTGACGCAATAGTTAGGTTTTTGCTGTGCTGTACTTTGCAGTTAGCCAGGGGAGACCGCGACACCGGTAAATAAAATAATAAATCTTACTTATTAGATGTTTTCGTTATCTCATCCAGCACAAAGAAATATTGCCTGCGAGGCGCAAGACTCGAACCCTGAGCTCCATGCAGTAAAGTCCTGGGCCACACCGACGTGAACACTTGGCTTGTGTTGGAATGATCAGGTAAAAATGAAATGATCGTATGACATTGTTGGCCGGGAGGTCCCATTCGGGGGAGTTCGGTCGCCGTATTCCAAGTCATTTTTAGGTGACGCCACATCGGCGACTTGCGAGTCAATGATGATGAAAGACACACAACACCCAGTCCCTTGCCGGGAATCGAACCCGGGCCCCTGCGTGGTAGGCGGTAGCGCTGCTGCTACGCTACGGAGGCGGACGGGATGATGAGGTGTGAGAGACCGACTGCTACGTTGCGCATATGCTGCAGCAACGCCTGTAAACGGGAACTTTTTAATTGCTCTCTTCTCTTCTCACTTTCTTCATTACGACTATAACATTAAGGATCTCTTCATTCAAATTTAAATCTCGGTAAGTTTTCTTCTCGCCTTATGATAATTTAATGCTTGATGGTTTTGCTACTAACCAGTAACATGGCTGATTCCATGCTACTTTATCCACAGCTGTTTTAGGTAAAAGACGGACCTCAGTTTCCATATTAGCAACACTGCCTTTTT
Source organism: Schistocerca gregaria (assembly GCF_023897955.1). Classification (NCBI taxonomy): domain Eukaryota; kingdom Metazoa; phylum Arthropoda; class Insecta; order Orthoptera; family Acrididae; genus Schistocerca; species Schistocerca gregaria. The sequence goes on from NC_064921.1 coordinate 205,120,510, forward strand.
TGGTATGCTAACGTATGCAGTAACGTAGTTTCCTCCTTTGGCGAGCACGGCTATTTCGTTCATACAATGAGACACAACTCTGCCACACGTAATAATAACAGTATAACACATGACTGCAACAAGGAATGTCACTTTCTTTAGCAGACTATCGAATTTTTTCTCCAACCTGTTTTCCCTATCACAGAATCTCTTTCCATAGTTCGGCACGTTAAACAGTCGATCCCAAATATAAACACGTAACTTATTACTGATGCAAATGTATAGCTCCATTGACTTACAGTTCACAGCGACCAGTTCTCGTCCTATGTGATGAATGCGCTCTCGAAGCTGCGCTAACCGTGTGCGATCGTAGATCAGGTAAGCAGCTGCTGAATTTAATTTTCTCTTCGGCCTCAGGAAATTCGGTTTTATAAAGGCATGTCTGAAACATCGCACAAAGGAGCGAGAACTAAGTAAACGGGAGTTCTTCTCCTTTGTTCATCTAGGATCAACCACTACAGTGCTAAAATGTACAGACAGGCCATAGAAATTCAAAAGCACAAAAACAAATTGAACAGAAAGCAAGAAGGGCTGCGATTTTGACAGCTGTCGCATGACGTCACATCCTGATTGTTGCGCTGCCTGTTACCTATAAACAGTTCAGCTCGAAAATCGTCAAACTGTGCTTTCATAGGCTCTGAGGATGTCCTCAGCGGTATGAGGCAAAACGTTAAGCGCAGAAACAAGCGTTAGCCTCTGACTTGATATCAGTAAAACAGAAATCACCAAGGGAGCTCCAGGGAGGTCCGAACATTTGTGAGAACGCGGTGCGCTTTGCGTTGACAGTGAGTCTTAATGAAAGTGGAGAAATTGATTTTCCGTGCCACACTTATGTCCCCTCATGCGAGTACTTGTCTGCTGTTTGCTGCAGACGTGGAGGAATGCAGTGGCTCCACTCTTGGAGCAGCCAGTTGTCCGCCGTGTCCTAGTCGGACCACATGTGCGTCACGTGTAGAAATATGTTCAGCTTGTCGTTGCAGTCTAACAGCTGGAGTAGTCTGTGTCTACATAGACGCAGTGGGCCAGTCACATTACGAGTTTTAGAGGAAAAAATCAATAATAAGCTGGTTTTTTACACACACTCCTTATATCTTTCTAAACAAAATACTTAGTTCTCAACGATCGGCCTTGAGCTTCGTCCACCATATTGCACAACGGTGACAAAAATCACCTTTTCGCATTTTTACGGAAAACAGTTGCATTTATGAGCAAAAGACTTCAGTACTAAGTTGAGGAATACAAAATTATCTACAAAAAAGGCCCTGTTTGCTGCTTTCATAGGATTAACGGTTCAGCTTCAAAACGAGGTTCATAAAACTTTTCTGACCATATATTGATGAAAACTTCCTTTCTGATCGCAGATGTCAGTGTAATTGATGTAGAAAGAGCACGAAATGACACATAATAAAGGTTTAATTAACATTTATTAATTAAGTGTTAATTGCGTGAATGATCGTGATTTTGTGGCTGAAACAATTTGATGTCCTACAGCGAACCTTTCTTTTTATCAACCGCTCCTCTACGCCTTTTTTTTACTGTCACCTTTTCTAAAAACTTATTCAAAGAGTGTGGAATCACGATTCGTGCTTCTTTCAAAAATTGGTCTGTTGGGAAATATTCAGCTGTTTGGTAGAAGCTGAACCTAATGTCCAGCCGCTGCCAAGGCAATCCGAAGCCTTTCGCCTGAGTCATTCCCTTTCTTTCTTCATTCTCAGCATTTGTTAAGATTTTACAGTCGTCGTTTCTAAAACAAGCACTAGATGGATTTTTTACGTGCATTTACCACTGTGATCTCTTCACCATATTTCTCTTGAGTCCTCACAGTCTTCTCATTTTGCACAAAACCAACAGTCTGCTCAATCAAGTCAGTAACTGCAAATAGACACTCATCATTGTTTTCAGTTATACTGTAGATTCTGTCCATCAGGTAACCTACTTCGACATCAGGAGGGCGACTTGGCTGCTTATTTCCACCCGTGTGTCCCTTTAAAAATCCAGCAAAACAGTTCTGATGATACACTCCATCTGCAGCAACTAGGTCAGTGATATCGAGACGTTTCTTAATATTTTTACCCCACTCATCGTTTCTTTTCTTAGCTGCTGCTGTTACTGAATCTTTACAGGTTACTGTTTCCACTTTTGTTAATTTCCGTCGTCTTTATACTGGTTTCTTTTCCTGCTTTTGAAATGTTTTCTCCTTATTTTTTCGAGGTAGATTTCTCGAATAACTAATTCTGCGGCAGAAGTCAGTTTACCCTTGGTTCGTGAAATTAACAGTTCTTGTTGCTCCTACCAACGGGAGTTTGATGTCTCTAACATTTCTTGATAGTACTTTCTCTAGTATAATATTTCTGGTAATTAACGTGGAGTGTAAAATCCAGTGAACTATTGAAAGTTTCACATTTTCGATCACCACGTCTCGCAGTGGTATTTATCAATGCAGCAGGACATTTATCTGAAACTGTACAAGTTGTTCCTTCTGTAAGTAGTCCATCACAAATGAAACACTCCTCATGATTCTCCATTATAATCATTCATATCTTCCGTTTCCAACCAGTTTGCGCAGTAAAGGCTCAATGCTGGAGCAACGAGAAAGGTCATTAACAGCCGTCACGATTTCTTCGCTCAACACCACGCTGCATCCAATTCTTCCAGAAGAAAAGTTAATAGTGCAGCTCTCAACGAGACACTGTGTAACAACAACCTTTAACCACGTAACCACCGAAAACTGGACAAAAATCAGCTTACTTTCTTGTGAGAGACCTACGAAAAGTTTTGTAGGAGGCGCTGTTTCGTAATAAGACATCAAATACAATCTCTTTGTAGTGAAGCGTATGAAAACAGTACGTAGGATCTTTTTTGTACATAATTTTGTGCTCTTTAATTTTGTACTGTAGTATTTTACTCTTAAATGCAACTGTTTTCCAGAAAAAAAGCGGAAAGGTCATTTTTCGAGCCCGATTGGTGAGCACTTTTAGTATGTGGTTTAGAAATGTGCAAGGAAGCTCTGTGCAAAAATCCAACTTCTTACTAATTTTTCTCCATAAACGTCAAAATTTGGCCTTATTTAACTTGGCTACTGTGCCCTCCAGTTAAGATAGAAGGAAGAAGAATGTGACTGCTGCTACATCTCCACTTGCTGGACAAGTTCGCTGCCACGGGACACTGGTGACCTCATTCTACTATTATACATCACATCGAGCGGCTATGAGAAACGATAGGCAAATGTTCAGACAGGCAAGTACTAGAGATCTTAAAATATCACAAGATTCTCACAAAGGTACAGTGAAAAATAATGTTAGTATATCTCAAGATTCTCATAAAAGAGCAGCGAAAAATAATGTTAGTATATTGCATCAGAATACCAGGGGATTAAGAAACAAATTAGATGAGCTCCTTGTTTGCTTGGAAGATTTAGAAATGGAGGGTAGAACAGATGTACTCTGCCTGTCTGAACATTACATAGTCACGAAAATGAAAAAGGTGAATGTAGGTGGCTATAAGCCTTCAGCACGTGTAAGCAGAGAATCCATGGAGAGAGTAGGAGTTGCCATATATGTTAAAATCCGCCACACTGTGAAAAATATAGAAACTAAAAAATGCATGTTCGTGCGAAATTAAACTAAATAATGGTACTTTTATATCTGTAGTAGTGTTTAGGACCCATTGGAAAATTTCCAATGTTTTCGAAAGTTTTCGAAAAACTTGGATTCTTTATCATGCTACCTGTCAAGCAGAGGAAAAAGCAAATTATTATTTGTGGGATTTCCAATGTAGATTTTCTGAAACAGTCCGATAGAAAGCTTGACCTTGAAATGTTACTTGGTTCTTTCAATCTGACGTCAGTTGTTGATTTTCATCAGAAAATGCAAGGCAGTACATGGAAGAGGCAATAATTTTGCAATTTGATAAAATTGAAATTCAACCAACCTCTCCTATTGAAATTTGTAAAATAATAAATTCAATTAAAGGTAAAAGCTCACATGGAATTGATGGCATTACTAACAGGGTACTAAAAGTTTGTTGCCAACAGATAAGTAGGATTCTCAGCCACATATGTACTAGCTCCCTGAAACAAGGCATTTATCCATATAGAGTCAAAGACGCTATTGTTCAACCATTGCATAAAAAGGGGATAAGTCTGACGCTAACAACATAATGACTTGACACACTGTAGTCATTAAGATGCAAAGCTAGTTCTTTTTGCTGATGATACAAGTATAACAATCACACTCAACAAGCAAGAATCAGCCGAGGAAATTGTAAGTAATGTCTTTCAGAAAATTATTAAGTGGTTCTCTGCAAATGGGCTCTCACTAAATTTTGAGAAAAAAAGGTATATAGAGTTCTGCACAGTAAATGGCATAACACCACTGATAAACATAGATGTGAACAGATATCTGTTGCTAAGGCAGAATATTTAAAATTTCTGGGTGTGTACATTCTTGAGAACTTGAACTTGAAGAAACACAGTGATGATCTGCTAAAGCGGTTAGTTTCAGCGACTTATGCTGTTGGGGTTATTGCAAATTTTGGTGATAAACATATCAATAAATTGGCCTACTATGCCTATTTTCATTCATTGCTTTCATACGGCACCTTTTTCTGGGGGTAATTCATCATTAAGATAATAAGTATTTACTGCACAAAAGCGTGTTATCAGAATAACAGCTGGTGCTCATCGACGATCGCCTTGCAGACATTTATTTAAGGAATTCGGGATATTCACGGTACCTACATAATACATACATTCACTTATGAAATTTGTTATTAATATGCCATACCAATTAAAAAATAACAGCGAAGTGCATAGCTACAACACCAGAAGAAAGGATGATCTTCACAGGAATTATGCTGCCACAAAAATCTTTGGTCATTTCCAAAATAGCATTAAAAGTCTGACAGATAGCAAACCAACATTTGTTAAGAATTTCTGAATGACAACCCCTTCTACTCAATAGACAAATTTTTAGATAAGAAGTAGTAACTGTAAAAACAAAAATAAAAAGTAAAAAAAAATAAGAAAATAATTATTTTGTGTAATGAAAACTTATTTTAAAGTGACTCGTTCGACATCATTACGAAATGTCGTACTCACTATCTGTGAAGAAGTACTAATGTGTGTATGTATGTATGTATGTAATGCAGAGATTCAACTTTTATTCTTGTGTTAAGGAACATATCCTTTTTAACTCGTCGTGTATGAGTTATGCAAGGGAGTGAGGTGAGGAGCATTTGTCATGGCACCCGAGAAACCCTAACCATTTAATGGTAAATTGTTGTTCTGCGACTGCTACGGTCGCAGGTTCGAATCCTGCCTCGGGCATGGATGTGTGTGATGTCCTTAGGTTAGTTAGGTTTAAGTAGTTCTAAGTTCTAGGGGACTAATGACCACAGCAGTTAAGTCCCATAGTGCTCAGAGCCATTTTTTTTTGTTGTTCTGCCTTTAAGCATTCGGTGGGAATTAGCAGTTGTTGTTTGTAAGTGAGGCTCAGTGTTCAACATGGATTACGAACTATTTGACCCCAGTATCAGGACTGTGGGTTACACAGAGGTGAGGGGCATGGAAGTAGCGCTCGTCGTATCTACTAACTGAATTTTGTAACTCCTTCAAGAAACAAAGTGTCTCTGTTGTGCACACAACGACTGTGGAAAGTTAGGCATAATCACGTAAGGACGCAGATTTTTAAGGATGCCTTGACAAAGAGTTTAGTAACGCACTTTCAAGATAACGCAGGCTGCGTCACAGATACAGATCAAACGATCAGAAATATAAAAAGAAATTCATTTCATAAAACGTAAATACGTATTGTATTGCTGCGATAAAAATGATCCAAAACTGGAATCAGTCAACTCATGCAACTGCCTGGATGTAGTAGTTTGTAGGAATGTGGTGTGGAATGTTCACGTAGGCTCAGCTATAGGTAAAGCAGGTGGTAAATGACGCAAGAAATGAGAAAAATGCAGTGAGTCCACAAAGAAAATTGAAAGTAAATTGGTTGGAAAATGCTCGTGCGACATCCTTGAACGTTGTTAGTGTAAGGGATCCATACCAAATAGAACTGGGATAATGATCATGAATAAAGGAGGCAGAACGGATGGTCACAGGTTTGTTTGACAATGGGAGAGCATTACTGAGATGCTGAAAAACTTGAACTGGCGACGCTTGAACATAGACCCCAAGATCCAGAAGTGAAGAATCTAAAAACATTCTTCATCTCCCTATTAGACTAATTATAGCATTCACAGAGGCATTTCAGCACTCATTCTTCACGTGCTTTATACGTAACTGGAATAGTAAGAAACAATAAGAACAATCTGCCATGCAATACACCGTGGTTTGCAAACAGTAGATGTAAACGGACGTATCAGTCAGTAAATCGGTCTCGAATATGCTAGTTTTACTTTTCCGTGTACCCCCGTCAAAAGGTTCGTGCACTAGCATCGTAGCCATTTCTCAGGTATCATCATAGTCCTGAAGTAAGCTGATGTCATGATATATGCGCCTAGCGTGTGCATTGATTCCTGAAGATATATGAGTTCGCAGTGAAACATTAGTTTTAGAATTAACCAACCTTGTTATGTTTTATTGTTATATTAAGCTACAATTAAACTGACGCATATCACGTCAATGTGAAATCCTCCGTGGACAAATAAAAAACTAATAATTTGTTCTGGGGGTTTCGAGTGCAAAATGAGGCTCAGGACAGACTGTTTGAAAACTGATTGCAGATTTATTCAAAATTGTTAGTATATTTGGCTGCGAGTGGTTTATAACATATATCTATTTGTTCGTCTAGATAGTGGAGACGATTACCAATTTTGCGTATCTTCGTCTTGCTCAGAAGTTATCTTTAGAAAGGATGTGGAATTTAGTAGGAAGAGGACACTGACTTTATTTTTTTAAACGAGCCAGAGGTTTATTTATTCATTGATATAAATGCTTTAACATACAATCTGTAATCTTAGGAACAGAATCCTCAGAAATGCAATTCGGGAATCATCATCTGGCAGTCTAACAAGGGGAGGCCGCCAATTGTGAAATTCAGATTCGATTCATACTGAGCATAATAAAAGCTCATGGCCAGAGGTGTAATGTGGCAAAGTACCAAGATGCACATCTCAGCCGTTGTCGAGAAAATCGACAATTAAAAGAAACCGTTGCGGTGAAATACTCTCTACGATTAATTATTTTTTACAGCGTCGTGGCACAGCGGTAAGCGCTCTGGTTCGTAGTCCGAAGTTCGCCGGATCGAATCTCGCTCCATGCATTTTTTTAATTATTAGTTTTTTGTAATTCAAACATTAATCAATTGTTATGCACGTTGGTGAAGGCGGATCGCTCTCCAGTTGTACCGCCTCTATTTTTCCGTTTGTTTAACAGGGTGTACCAAAGCTCTCACGTCCGCACTGATTTTTGACGATGTTATTAAGTTGCGCTAGGGACCGCATCTACCTTCTTTAGAAGTTAGCAGGCAACTACGCTGTTATGCGGCGGCTCGTTTCGGCCCATTCAACATCTGTCCTTCAAGTGTAACGAGCGAGTAACGGAGTTTATATTTCATACCTGCCACAGCAAATTTGTGTTCGTGAGGTCTCTATTCTAATTCGAGCGATTGGCTTACATTATACCTATTCGTTTCGGAATATCGTTTCTACGTCTTCCGTTAAGTATACGTGGTTAACATTATGAAGACAATTAATAACATTTGTGAAATACAACTTGTTTGCGGAAAACATAATGATGTTCGAAGTCGCCAGTTTTTCCACGACAAACGAACTTTCAACAACTTATTATATGCATAATTGTTGCAACTGATTACCGGGAATTTTATATATATATATATCAGTGCGGACGTGAGAGATTTGGTACATCCTGTTAAAAAAACGGAAAAATGGAAGAGAACCGCGAGATTCGATCCGGCGACCTTAGGATTACGAACCCGAGCGCTTACCGCTGCTCCACGACGCTGTAGAAAATAATTAATCGTAGAGAGTATTTCACCGCGACGGTTACTTTTAACTGTCGATTTTCTCGGCAACGGCTGAGAAGTGCATCTTGGTGCTTTGCCACATTACACCTCTGGCCATGAGTTTTTATTACGCGCAGTATGAATGGAATCTGAATTTCACAATTAGCGGCCTCCCCTTGTAAGTTAATTCTACATAAACTTGCGCATGAAGAGCGCAGTATGTCGAAGTATAAAATCAAATAAAATTATTTATTGACTTGCACAACCACATGATTTACAGGTAGCAACTTCATTCGCGACACATCTATCAACCTTTCATGTATGAACAAATAAGAGTTATAGAGTTATAATATAGGAACATGAAATCTATCATACGGTCTGAAATCTGGCTCATGAATAAAAATAGTTGTCACTCACCCTACACCACCTACGTTTCACGGGACGCTGGTGCTGGGATGCTACCAGTACTTCGTACTTCTAAAATAAATCATGGAACAGCCAGGAGCCGGTCTGGGGTTCGGTTCTAGGGAGGAGGCTCCCCGTTTGTTACTACTGTACACCCCCCCTCCCCCCCCCCCCCATCCCAACAAACAAATTTGCTTTCACTACTTTAATAACTTGATAATGTATACGGCATTAAATGGTAGTTGCATTCACCATCATGACTGTTTCAGTTATCTCTAATATTGTGAGCGCAGGTGTGCAGACTGCGCCTTTGGGTGGAACGGTGTATCTTTCTGTCGTTTACGCCTACGTTTGGCTAAGTCAGTCTTCCTCTCATTTTTTGTTTCTCAGTGGAGACTTCCCTACAATTTCCTGTTGTTTGTCGGTTCTACCTGCGGTCTCACGAAGCGTGTCAGATTTGTCGTCGCCAGCAGGTATGCTCATCGCGCGTGTGGCCGCACTTTCCGGCTGGAATGTTCTACAGTCAGGTCGCAAACCGATCCATTCGGGCTGAGAATCAGAAATGCAACTGAAAAATGCCCTGCGTGGTATAATGATGTAACTTTTTAGAATTTCTTGTCTTGTCTGTGGCACTTAGTGGTTACGGTGGCCGGCCGGTGTGGCCGAGCGGTACTAGGCGCTTCAGCTTGGAACCGCACGACCGCTTCGGTCGCAGGTTCGAATCCTGTCTCGGGCATGGATGTGTGTGATGTCCTTACGTTAGTTAGGTTTAAGTAGTTTTAAGTTCTAGGGGGCTGATGACCTCAGAAGTTAAGTCCCATAGTGATCACAGCCATTTGAACCATTTTGCTTACGGTGGTGTGTTCACCGGAAGTTAACTAAAATATCTGGAACATAATACTCGTAAAAACATAAAATGTTGTAGCCAAACGTTTTGCTTAAGAGCCAATATTCATGCATAGCGCGTCACCTCGGGCCGCATAGGAAGAGAAGCGAACTGGGGAAGGCCACTCAAAGATAATTTCAATTTTCCCAAGCGATGGTTGTTGATAGGAGCTTAGCATAACATGAATTCAACAAGGGTCTCAGCAATATGAAAAGCGGCAAAGCAGCTGGGATGGATGACATGTGCACGGAGCAGATCAGACGCTTTGGACTGGGCACAAAGAACTGGATCCTGCGACTTTTCAATCAATGTCGCGAAACATGTAAGATCCCCAAGATGTGGACGAAGGCAAGGATAGTGGCACTCTTGAAACTCTGGAAGGCACCTGATTTACCAAATAACTATCGCCCAATATCTCTCCTGTGTCATTTTTACAAACTGTATCAGAGACTTATTTTGAATCGTATGACAGGCTCTATTGGGATGAAACTTATTGCTCTACAAGCTGGTTTTAGACCCAGAAAATCTGTACTTGCCAAATTCTGTGCTTAACAGAACACATAGAGGAAGGATACGAAAGTAAAAAGTTAACAGGGCCAGCGCTGGTCGACCTTTGCATATGACACAATTAACCACAGGCTGCTGCTCCAGAAGCTCTATAATGAACTAAGAGACTATCAATTTGTTAAGATTATCGATCCATATTACAAAATAGACAATTTTATGCTGTCCTCAATGGGAAAAAGAGCAGATGGAGAAACCAGAAAAATGCTCTGGCTCAAGGAAGCGTTTTGGCGCCCTTCCCATTTAATCTGTACACCAACGACCAACCGATGCCTAAGCATAAAAATCATTTTCTGTATGCGGGTGACATGGCAATTACAGCACAGGGGAGGACCTTTGAGGAAGTAGAACAGAAGCTGAAGAAAGCTCTTAGAATAATGTCAGAGTATTATAGAAGACAACGTTCTTAAGCCAAACCCGTCCAAAACACAAGTCAGCGCCTGCCGACTTCGAACCTGGCAAGCTAACCGTAAACTTAATGTCTTTGTAATAATATCACACTGGAGCATGCCGACAAATCAACAAACTTGGGCGTGATGCTCGATAGACCTCTGACTTCCAGGTACCATTGCGAAAAGACGCGACAAAAGGTAACTGTCAGATAAATATTCTGCGGAAACAAGGTAACAGCAAATGGGGTGCTAAACTTTCCATATCAAGAACCACTGCACAAACCTTATGCTTCTCTTTAGCCGAATATGCCTGCCCAGCATGGTCAAGCTCAACTCATGTAAAGTAGGTCGATATAAGTGTCCATTAACAACGGGATGCATGAAACCTACTTCCCTACCAAAACTATACTGAGCTGCCGGTTTGCCAATGCCAACTCTCGGAGAACGTCACATGAATTCACAGAGAGGCTCACGCAAACTATTGACGATCGGCATCAACTTTTTGGCAGCGAGTGTAAACCCGGGCGACTGAAATCCCATAAAAGGCTCTTAGCCACGATAATAGGAGAACCACCAGCTGATTACCCACTTGCACTGGAAGTGCCCGGCGGATTCAGCACAAACTGGAAGACATGGAGGACACTGAACCGAATGAGGCCAGGGGTGGCCCCAGTGAAGGGCAAATACGATTAGGAGGGGACTTGGAACCACGCTTCATAAGTGTAACTGTGGCACTACGCAGGTATTGGAGCAATCTGTCCGCGTGCCTAAACTGCTCTTATAGGTGCAACCCCGATGATTTACGACTAGAGAAGAAAGAAGCCTTGAACGTGGCCCTATACTGGGCTTACAGATTGTGACCTGGTTTCCAAAAAAATGGTTCGAATGGCTCTGAGCACTATGGGACTTAACAATTGAGGTCATCAGTCCCCTAGAACTTAGAACTAATTAAACCTAACTAACCTAAGGACATCACAAACACCCATGCCCAAGGCAGGATTCGAACCCGCGACCGTAGCGGTCTCGTTGTTCCAGACTGAGGCGCCTAGAACCGCTTGGCCACACCGGCCGGCTCTGGTTTCCAGACACGAAAATGAAAAGTAGACAATAAATAAATAAATAAATAAATACTGGGGCTACATTTATTCTTCTGAAGGCTTACATAGTGATCAGTTTTCCATACCTAAGAGGGTACTATGGTCAGTGCCATAGCAACAGGATCCCATGTTTTCTTTTCCGATTTTCCGGCACATTTTCTAGGATCTTGATGCCCAAGTAACTGGAAGAATACAAGCAGCTGCAGCGGATCCTTTTCAATCGATTTGTTCTATTATGTCAAACACAACAGAACAGAGGCGGTTTTAGATAATATAACTTCATTTCATAACGGTTACAGAGGGATAGAAAGGCGAATGACAGCATCGTATATTAAAGGATTTAAAAGTCAGATTCATCTGTTGCATTATGCGCCTGTTTTTGGAATTTACTATTACTCGGGTGGCCATCTTGCCCACTTCTCCCGACGTGTACTGTGACGACTTTTCCAGGTCGGACGCCTTGTCGGTAATGGTGATCCACAGAAGAAACAGTCAAACTGAAATAAATAACAAGGCACCACATTGTTAGGCCACATGACGGTACCTAAAAATGAACATTTAAAAACATTATTACTCTCCGCTCAAATAAAGTAACGGAATAGCATAAATAACTTAACTTTCACCAGAAAACTTGAAAAGAAATAAAGTTTTTACTAAAAATTATGAAACGAGCTTCGTTTGTCAGTCTCACTCACAACAATGGCGACGTCTTTAAGAACTGATATGGCCACTTCTCGGCAGCCAACAGCGCTGTTCAGAACAGAAAATATCCAGTGGCCACTTTTCCCGTCCTGGCCACCTTATCACACTTTCCCCTACCGATCTTACTATTAATTCGTAACTTACATAGATCAGTTTGTTACAATAATTAAGGGCAGTAATTGCAATATGAGACGCGACCAAAAATGTTTACTTCCTGTTTAGAACGCCATTTTTCTTTTAGTCATTGCCTGCTATTAGAAAAGACTTAGTTTGCTCTCATACAGCTTGCTAAAAACATTTGCTCTATTTGAAGTTTGCCGTCTCTATAATCCTCACTCACGAATCCATCCTACTTCTGTTTGACATTTACACCGTAGTAGCTGATCGGTGTTAGTTCTGCAAGCTAGTGAGTTCGCAGCACTGGAAGACAAGCAATAAAATATCATGCCCCCCCCCCCCCTCCCTTCCCCTCTCGACATGTATTAACCCCACATTGGATAAGCTACATACCACTCTGCTGCTGACGTAAGCGGCGAACGTTCACCAGCATCAATTAAAATTAAGCACATCTTAAAATATTACTGTCTCTGTAGCTTCGCTTATTATTGAGAAAGGAAAATACTCTCTTAAGACGAACTTAACGTTAGCTGACTTTTTGATTCTGCTGTTATTTGCTAGAAGCTTATCATTACACGAGGGTCACTCCAAAAGAAATGTACACTATGTTTGTAAAAATACATTTCTCATTCTGCATGTGTAAAAGTTTTACAATGTGTAGATACATCCTTCCCGCTTGTTTTCAAACTCAGTTCAACCTGTTCCCGTAAATGGCGCCGTCACAGCATGTCTTCAAGATGGCTGCTACACTTGACGTTCGTCAGAAGCAACGTGTTCTCATAGAATTCCTGTGCTGTGAAAACGAGACAGTGGGAAACATCCACAAGAGCTTAAAAAGGGTGTACAGAGATGCTGCTGTCGATCGCAGTACAGTTAGTCGGTGGGCAAGTAGGTTACGTGATGAAAGCGGGCACGGCAATATTGAGGATTGTCCTCGCAGCGGCAGGCCTCGTACTGCACACACTGCAGACAATGTGCAGAGAGGTAACGAATTGGTGACTTCTGACAGTTAACGAATTATCACGCTACGTTGGGATAGGAGAAGAAGTGTTTGCAGAATACTGAAAGTGTTGGCGTTAAGAAAGGTTTGTGCCAGGTGGGTTCCCAGGATGTTGACAGTGACTCACAAGCAAACAAGAAAAACGGTATGCAGCGAACTTTTGGAACAGTGCGAGAATGGTGGAGATGAATTTCTTGGAAGAATTGTGACAGGTGATGAAATATGGCTCCATCATTTTTTTACCAGAAACGAAGAGGCAATCAATGGAGTGGCATCATGCAAATTCACCAAAGAAAAAAATCAAAACCACAGCTTCTGCTGGAAAAGTTATGGCTATGGTGTTTTTCGACTGCGAAGAGCTCTTGCTTGTGGACATCATGCCAAGTGGAACCACCATAAATTCTGATGCATATGTGACGACACTGAAGAAACTTCAAGCTCGACTGAGTCGTGTTCGACCACATCGGCAAATCAGGATGTTTTGCTGTTGCTCGACAATGCACGGCCACATGTCAGTGAAAAAACCATGGAAGCGATTACAAAACTCAGATGGACAACACTGAAACACCCGCCTTACAGTCCTGACTTGGCTCCATGTGACTATCATCTCTTTGGGAAACTGAAAGTCTCTTCGTGGAACAAGGTTTGAAGATGATGACTCCCTTGTGCAAGCTGCCAAACAGTGGCTCCAACAGGTTGGTCCAGAATTTTCACGTGCGGGTATACAGGCGCTGGTTCCAAGTTGAGAGGGATGGAAATTATGTGGAGAAATGAAAATATTGTTTCTAAAGGATGTATCTAAACACAGTAAAACTTTCAAACATGTAAAATAAAATATGGATTTAAAAAAATAGTGTGCATTTCTTTTGGAGTGACACTCGTAGAATACGGCTGAGAGTCGCAGGCTACTGCTGCCCGCGGGCCGCAGTTTGACGACCACTGACGTAAATACCCTTACTAAAGTGCTCTTTGTAGCGGTGTCATGACTCTCATGGTGACCCCCACCTCTTCTCCATCCACATAGGTCTACCCGTGCCTGGACATTGCCAGGTATTTATCCTTCCGTCGGGCGCGGCTGTTCAAATTGATACACCTCGAAGTTTACTGTAGATTATTTGCCAACGGGTGGCAGCACTGACGCCTACTCGCTAGTAGTTAGCCTTTTCCGAACGTTTTCATTGTTGTGTGCTTCAGTGTCGATACGACTGCTTGTCGATATATGTGCTGATTGATCAGTTTGATAGACTGCGCCCGTTCGTGATGCATTTCAACGATTCATTT